>NW_014557037.1:266854-331392 GCF_001313825.1 Dinoponera quadriceps | reverse complement strand
AAACTGCGGTTATATCCAGGATAAGACTCCGCCTTGCATTTCAAACAATGCCTCATTTTTAAACAAATCGCGTCCAATTATTATTTTGTTAACGTTCGAATATTTAACGAATTTTAATTCTACACACATTCTGCACGCATGTTTACAAAACGAAATTTTAGTCTGCTTTCTCTCCTCCTGACGTCGCGTGGTCGCTTGGTGGCTCATTGTAACAACCAATCACAGCGCTCGGCTAGAAAGAGACAGATAGGACACTCGGCATCCATCTCTCTCATGACCTCTATCACTTCCACTTACAGGTAGCATATATCCCTTGTTCCCTCTATTCTTAAATCTCTATGGAAACTACCGACGTATAATCCCGTGTAACGTTCGGACTTATTTTGAAACATTAATAATATATTAGTATAGATCGGAGGCCGACTTGTCTGATTTCAGATATCACTAGATTAGATATTCACCAGGTATCCCTATGTTACTAGATGTAAGTACGTTCGCATATGTATATTCGCGCACGTTAAATATTATAATTAAAATTATAACACCAAAGAAACGACGTGTCGTTAGAGAGCTTTAAAATCGAGGGATCAACTATAGACAAGAGAAACCGTAATCTTAATGCGATAAGACACCCCACTGCTAGCATAAACAGGAGCATGAAACCTAAATCCAAACACCACTCAGGACCGACGCGGCGATATCGACGCGGTGACATCATACCGATGGAATGAATTTCTTCCATCTCCACGATTCCATCAGCCAACCAGAAAACGACTCTCAGCGACAAAGCAACGTATAAAAACGCGCGCATTCGTTGCGAAGACGATTCTTTTCTCGTGATTAGCTTTTGATACTTGTGTACTTATATGGTTTGGAATATATTAGTCGTAAAATCCGACTGTGTAACAATTATTTTTGTCTACCCCTCATTTCTCGAAAGTTGCGAAATCGAAATTGGAATCGCGGACCGCATCATCCCGCGCAGCACCGGAACATCCGAGACCGAGCCAGGAGAATGAGCGGCTTTGATTTCTCACCAGATTCATCGATCGTTTCGCCAGACTCCGGAGACTCAGGGTAAACTCAATGAAAAGCAGAGTGACCTAAAAGCGGAGTCATCACTCTGTTGACCGTCCACGTAAGTCACTGATTTTACTACTTTCAAATTTCCCTATATAGTTATCTATCGTGGACGTAACACCGTACAGCAACTATCTCTCTCTAGCATTTGACGACTCTTTAGCTGAATGTGCAGTCTAGTTATTATACGTCTATGATCCTTATATGATGCCAGACACCAGGTAATCTTCCTACTCCTATTGCCTGTATCCGGGCGTGGTGGTGACCTCTCTCATATGCCTGTGGTGCGCACGCTGATTATACACAGTCATAATAAATATACGTTAACGATTTAGTTAACGGCATGTGGGATCTATAGTCAGTTTAATGGTTACTCCCCACAAGACGCGACAACGCTTGCCGCGAGGCGAAAGTTTACGCAGTAGCCAATAAACTCCTAGGCCGATATTCATAATCGAATCTTATTTCAAGTTTATCTTCAGATGCTCTACGACTTATTTCATTGGCCACAAAGCATCTGTAGATAAAGCCAGTTTTAAATATAAGATCCGACTATGAATACCGGCTCCAATTCTTATAGAAAAATGGCATGTTGATTGGCTACCACACGAACTTCCGCCACGCAGCAAGCGTTGCCGCGTCCTGTGGGCAGAAGCCATAATCGTATCATTGTGTTTCTCATAGATGGGGTTACGTCAGAGTGAAACAAGACAAAAAGTATGAATAGTATGAGCCGAGTAACACTTAATCTCGTAACCCTGAGTAGTGTTGGTCTGGGTGGCTGGTATCTAGGCAAATTTTCCGAACGGAAGCGTTGTTCAAACGAGAAAGACAATGGAACAATTAAATTCTCGAAGGCGCGAATTTGTAATATGCCGGCTTTACCCTTGTTCGGCACGGTTACAGCGGCTACCCCCTTGACACCAGTCGAAAACAAACCCGAGATGGGCTCCAAAATATCCTCGACAGCCGCGAGAATATCGCAGGTAATGAAAAAGCATTTCGATGATTTGTAATTAAATTCCAAAAGTGTTTGGCTATTGTTTAATAATGAAAGCCGAGGTGAGACCCTTAAAAATTTATCGTATTTTTTTATTTTTTGTGGGTTTTAAGATGGCATACATTGATCATTACTGTAGATTATGAAATTTGGTTTTCCCGGATTGGATCACGTCAGATCGTATGAAGATTTTGTACTATCTTATGATAGACGGAACAAAGTTGCTCATTGGGTATTTGAACACTTGACCAAAGATAGATTGCAATACAAAGATTCTGTGGATCGTTCAAAGTGCGAATTCAAACCTGATCAGAGTATACATCCTTTCTTCAGGTCAGAACATCTTTCAATCCATTTTTTGAAAAATTCAAAGTCACAGAAGAAAATTTAATAAAACTATTTACCACTATTCTACACGACCTCGGCAATATTGACAGGTCAGAGAATACAGATTATAAGGGAAGTGGATATGATCGTGGCCATTTGGCTGCAGCTGGGAATCATAAAGTTGAACAGAAACATATGGAACAAACTTTCTTCCTCTCCAACATGGCGCCACAAGTTGGCGTGGGTTTCAACAGAGATTCTTGGAATAGATTGGAGAAATATGTTAGAAAATTGACAAACATCTATAAGGATGTTTATGTATGCACGGGACCACTTTATCTTCCAAAGTATATTTACCTTTCTTACTATTTTAAATTTTTGCAAATCATCTCTACCTATTACAACAAAATATTATATTATTTAACGAAATTGATTCTCCTTAGTTATTTCAGTTATAATTTTTTTGTAATAATATCATACAGTGCTCGGAACTACTTGCATGAACAAGGCGATTTTCAAGGATTACACCTCCTTGTCTCTCCATTCTTGGTGGGCCACGATAATCACAACGTTTAACCTCAGAACTGTTGACATTACGAAATTTGAAAGACACTTCCTAATATCTGAAAAGATCTTATTGAAACAACTCCATTATATATATTTTTATACACTAGCAATGAATGTTAATACTTTGCAGGCTGCTGTCACGTACGCGTGACTTTTCTTCGCCAACTGTTATCGGCCGCTGTCACGTACACGTGACTTCTTTTCGCCAGTGGTGATGCTTCATTCCGATGTTTTTATAAGTACACATATTGATGCAGAGCAGCAATAATTGATGAATAAGTCACGTGTACGTGACAGCGGCCGATAACAGTTGGCGAAGAAAAGTCACGCGTACGTGACAGCGGCCGGCAAAGTGTTAATATATTATTAAAATTACAAAGTGGCAATGGGTTTCCACCTCACTCATAGGGTACTATTGCCGACACGTTTTTTTTTTATCCCCAACGGTTTTGAGACTAAGCACCGCGACTATCAGACCTGCTAGACAAACCGGCAAATAAGAAGGTATATTTATACAAATAATTCCGAGCACTGTTGTAGTCATTCTGTTTCTTCCAATTTTTATGCCTTTTTCATCTATTTTCTACCTTTTAGTCTTGATCAATTTTTTTTGCATATTACGAGATGTGTTGGATTTTTATTTACAAAACCATTTTGATCTACTTTTTCCTGCACTTCTCTCTGTATATACCTTTTTACAGTTTACCTTACAATTATATTATGTTAACCCTTTGCACTCGAGGGCTCCGGAGCGGAGCCATTTAAAATTTGTCTTCAAACTCTTCAAACTCAAATGCAAATAGCAAGACCGGAATATCCTATACACAATAGTTTCTACGATTTGTCTTTGTCCTGATGTTATGAACTGAAAGTTATTTGCATTGTCTCCATAGCGGAGCCCTCGAGTTTGAAGACAAATTTTAAATGGCTCCGCTCCGGAGCCCTCGGGTGCAAAGGGTTAATATATTTGACGTATTTGTATTTGTATGCAGGAAAGAAGCAGATGGAAAGAAATACGTGCGCTACGAAGTAATAGGTGTAAATAACGTGGCAGTACCTACACACTTTTATAAAGTGATCGTTGGTGAAACAAAGGAAGGCAAACTGGAGATGGAAGCTTTTGTAATGCCAAACATGCCAGTCAACGATAATACACCTCTCACGAATTTCCAGGTAGCGTTTTATAAGTAAAATTTTTAAAAAGATAAAAAGAACTATGCATGAAATATTCTGTGCATTTATTGTGTAATATGTATATTAAAAAATTGTTTATATAATTGAGTTACAATTTGATATAACAATAGAATGCAAAATAAATAAAGTATATCTACGAAAAAATGTCACAAAATAAGAGGAGCATAATTCGTTTTACCCACAGGTGCCACCGGAGACAATCGAACGCGCTGCTGGACTTTTATTTTTCGACAAAATATCGCGCGACAAACTGAGTAAAGTGAACGGCAAGAATACAGGCTGATTTTAACTCTACATTAGTTAAATTACTTTTAGTCTATTATTAGTAACGATGAGTAAAAAACGGATTTACATAAAATTGATTTTCGTCAATGAACGACAAACTGAAAACAGGCACTTATGTTGCTGAATATATTCATGGATTATAACACGTTTCTCATTACTTTTATAGCTGTCTGTATGTTTTGTTTTAATTTTTATATATCGAAAAGACAAGAAAACTATCGCGTAATGAAATAAACTTTTTATTCGAAAAACGGAATGTTATTCCATTAATGAAAAAGTGTATATGTATTTATATTATAGGATGTCCCAAACTAATTTCGGTTCCCGCGGTGTGCAAATAGAACGGGTGAAACTGAGTAGAAAAGTTATGTACCATTTTACAAAATTCGCAATAATTAATCAGATATGAATTATTTTGTCTGAGTTAATAAGCGCGCTGAAAGCGGTAGGTCGGATTCTATATTTAAAAAATAGCTTCTGAAGATCTAGCAACAATGAGTATCAACTGATAGCAAGAAGTGTAATTCTTTTCGGTACACAATTCTATGTCACGTGCCGCTCGCTGTTCACTGCGTTATTCCACCTGTAGGAATCAGTTGATGCTCATTGTTTCTAGATCTTCAGAAGTAAGCCATTTTTCTTTACACAGAGTTCAGCCTAACGTTTCCCGTTAACTGAGGCAAAATGATTAATTCCTTATTAACTATTGTGAATTTTGCAAAATGGTACGACTTTTCTGTTCAATTTCACCTACATTCTACACCGCGGGAACCGAGATTAGTTTAACAGATACCCTGTGTATACACGCACGCGCACACACATACCATGCAAGGTGTCCAATTTTATTTTTGAGAATCCACTATCTGAAAAAATATGGGAGATACGGAAAAATGTTTCAGACAAAAGTTATGCGGTGTCAAGGGGGACAAATAATAATAAAATTAAAATGAGAGATTATTTAATTTTACGTAAAAAAGTGTTAGACTTAAACTCTTATGTAAGAAAATATTTCATGAAAAAAAAACAAAATCCTCTATTGAACAATATATACGTGCGTAATTCTCTTCTTAATTAAATCTAAGACCACGGACGAAGGTGTTTAAGATTCGGCTATCCCCCAAGCGGCCATATTGGTTTTTGACATCAGAAGCGAGAAATGACATGCCGAAAGTTTCTTGCATTTTATATCTTTTTTTTTCTTTCTCTGAAAAACGGACTTCATAATCTTGAGTTTCATAATCTTGATACCTGTAAAATAGTTTTATAATCTTGATACCTGTAAAATGTGCCGAAAACTGAGTTATCTGGCCGATGTTACGTAGCATCGTAAAATAATTCATGAAATAATGCTCATTTTTTGCTGAGAACGATGGTTTATGACAGCTAAGCTATCACATTTAATTTCTCGATTTTCACAATATATCATCACTATCACTGAGTTTTTGGCACATTTTACAACTATGAGGATCACGAAATTTCATAGAGAATCTGAAAAATAATGCGATAAAACGCAAGAAATTTTCCGAAGTGTCAAGCGATGCCTAGCGTGAACCTAAAAGTTCCGACTTTTCCCAACCGCGGTACCACACTAGAATTGCTAATTTAGCCAATTTTAACGCGTCGGTAACACTACCAATAGTAATGTCTCATATGATAATTGAATCTGTAGTAATATTTTATCTCACATGAATCGGTGCGATGTTGCCAGATGTTTGACAATTGATGTTGTCAAATGTTAGGTGCGAGATTGAAGTGTGCATGCTCTCCTAAGCTAAATCTCTATCGCTGATCGCTTTTTACCACGCGTTCATACTCATCTTTTTTCCACTTTTGTTATTTTTGTTTTTATGAAATATGCATAAAAAGAATGATTAAAAGACGAATTGAGCCGTAATTGCGTTTTTATATCTATGAATGTAAATAGCATGTTATAATGAACCTTTTATACTACAGACAACATAACAATTTAAAATCAAGACATAAAACGTCTTAAAGACATCTTACAAAAGTACAATAAGTAAGATATTTTACAGACATTTTTAAGACGTCGTTAAGATATCTTGTACCTCGATTTTAGACTTACGTTGTCTAGGATCTTATCAGTGAGAAAACGAAATGTGACAACCTAGAGAGCACAGGAATATTCTGTGAATATTCAACGAATATTCATTACGAATATTTGTATATTCATCGAATGTACTAAACAATGTTATAAACAATGTACTAAAACAATGTTATATGTTCATAATGGTTGCGTTCCGATATTCACTCCCAGAGAAAAAAAGATCATATATAAAATTTGCCTATATATGACTATATATAATCATATATTTCCATGACGAAAAAATACTATTATTTACAAATTATATGGAAATATAATCGAAGTAAATACTTCTGGCTACCTGTGCTTTTGACAGCACATGATATCGACATTTAATTAAATGACATAACATCATTTTTTTCATATAGACATATATGATTACATATGTAATCACATATATGGACAAAATTCATATATATATATAATCATTTTTTTCTGAATTTTCAGTATTAAAAATCTATAGTTCATATAACATATACTCTAGATTTTCAGTATGATGAATATAAGAATGCAGCAAGTATGTTTTTTTACAAGAAGAGCACGCGAGGTGAGCAACACAGGTGTGAACCAAACTTTAACAGTTTATAGGGGGTTTATATCTTTCAGACATCTTAAAAACGTCTTAATGACGTCTTATATCACGATATTTTAAACACGACTTCAAGACGTCTAAAAGACGTCTCATGTCCCGATTTTGGATATCTGTGCTATCTGGGAAATTAACAAAAAAAATTTCAGTGTCCCGTGTAGATCGCAGCACAACTAAAGTTCGAAACGCGCAACAGCGCATCGTCTAACCACTAAGACGCAAGTCCGAGACTCATGTTGACGATTAAAAAAATTTTTTTGTTTTTTCTAATAAAATTATAATTCTTTAATCATTTAGTGAGGAAGAATTTTATCATTATTTGTCCTCTTTGAAACCGTATAACTTTTATCTAAAACATTTTTCTTCCTATATTTTTTGAAATATTTGATTGTCAAAAATAAAATGGGACACCCTGCATATATATATATATATATATATATATACATATATATATATGTGTAAGCACATATATATAGATAGAGAGAGAGAGAGAGAGAGAGATGTGATGAAATGTAATTAAACTAGCACATTGGGAGAGTATGATTAACCCTTATCAGACGCTAGCTTTTTATGCGTGATTCTCACTAGGTTGTAGCTGGTTTCGGTAAATATGCGAACTTGTCACCTCTTACGTGACGTACGACCGCAGCGACGAAATATTGTTGTCACGTGAGAGGTGACTTACGACCGATAAGGGTTAATTTTATTAGATGCTACTTTTCTCTGGAAGAAATCATCGCGCTGTATCATATTTCTCATCAAAATGATAAATACATTTATTAAATTATATGTGTATATATTTATTGATTTTGTACATCAAATTATCCGCTTCGGGCAGGGAAGTCGCTATATCTATCTGTTATTTAATGCACAATGTGTGTCATGTCGATCGTCACGCGACACACGGAATAAACTCTTGCACTCGAATCTACGTATTTTATTCGCCCCTTTTTTTTACGACATTACGACATGTGAATTCGGACGTGTCGTTGTGAAATAAATAGAGAATAATTTCACACACTATTATCTGAAAATGGGAAATTAAACGGACTAATTTGTCTAAATTATACATATCGATATAATTTTGACACAATTTCCAACGTATATTTCTGGGGTAAAATAATTATAATTAAGAAAACTAGGTCGATGGAAACTGAATTAATTTTCCTCGGATATATTTGGTTTCCTATTCTTCGTTTTCCCCATGTCACGCTAAAAATTCAGTCTTGCGAACACACGCTTTAAGGTGATAAATATCGTACTTACAAAATCGCGTGACATGATTTTTACAGAGTAAACTTGTGTAACGCAAGTTCACCTTGCAGTTTACTTTGGTCGTGGTAGTAAGTAATTACGTACCGATTAATATATGTTCGTCATTCGTTAAATACCTAAGAGTTATATAAAATTTCTAGCGATAAAAATCATTAATAATCTTCACGGCTTACGAGCTAGGCTATGTACAAAATTAACAAACGCGACGGCGATATCTCGAGTTTTTTGTACGTACTCGAGTTCTTTTCGTTTTCGCGAACTTTCGAATCGCGCCGAAAACATGCAACGATATCGTCGTCTTTCTTCCCCACGATAAATTTGAATTAACGTTGACGCTGCTTGATAATATTTAGGGCCTAGAGTATATAATCCCTGCGGTGATGGGTAAAAATTAAGTAAAAATATATCGATGTAGTACTAAAAAAAAATTCAATTAAAATTAAATTGATAGGAAATAAGTTTTGGCATAAAAGATAATAGATATTGGTAGACTTTATAATGAGAGTCATAAAAATATTCAGTAGAAAAGAATGAAATATTGAAATTGATAAAATTACAAAATTCATTTACAATATCATATCAACACATAATGATTTGGCAATATATTTGAAAGAGAATTTTGAAATATATCAGATATACCCTTAAAAATAAAAGAAATGCATACGGTTAAAATAACAAATTAAACATCTATAAAATACTTTTTTACAGCTAGTGTCAAGTTTTTGAAATTGGAAGTTGATAGTCATATAAGATTATCAATTTTCCTTAATTCACCTAGCTTATTGTAGCCGTAAGGACATGTTATGCATTATTATTGGAATGTCCTGTCGTCTTTCTCTTCTTCTCGCGCTTTTCGATATTATATGCTCGCGACTTATAAATAATCTTTTTTTTTTGTGTGTGTGTGTGTGTGTGTGTGTGTGTGTGTGTGTGTGTGTGTGTGTGTGTAGCGCGTGTGTGTGGGAAAAAAAGAGAGAGAGAGTGGGAGGAAGGGGGAGATTAGGCACTAAATGGACGGGTCTGTTTTTTCGGATGCTTCCTTCCTTCGAGTATTGCTTACGTTGTAAGGACACTTTTCTGAGAGTTTTAAGTACACTTTGTTTGAATCTACAATGACTTGAGCGCAATGTGATTTACAGAGTGTCCCAGATAAGTACGTATGTATATTGCTTCTTGTTATTATCCAAAAACTCTTCCGCACGAGAACCACTAAATTATTCAAATATCTACTCCACGAATCCTCCGATTCCAGAGTCTCTAATTTCGTATTCCTGAGTCATTAGACGTGATTGAATCCAACGATCCTTCGAATCCACGAGTTCTCAAATCGTTGTTGGTCCCTTGGATTCGATTAAAGAAATCATAAAAATATAAATTAATTAAGAAATACATTCTTGCACGTGTTTTTTTTCCTGGGACACTCTATGTACATTCCTCGACTGTGCAGGGGAATACATTAAATCACTCAGGAAGCCTGGAACTTGAAATATTGGCTTTATCTCGTTCTAGCGTAACGCACCGAGTTTTCAAGGATTGCTATCAAAAGTTGCTTGACAATTATCATTCTTCGACAAACATACCGTTAGAGAAATCGTTGCGTCGTTGCGAACACGTTTCTTATTAAATTTATTACCTTAATACGGAAACACTTTTCTATACGTCTCTATTCAATTATTTCGTACAAGCCATAGACAGATTAAAAGGATTCAAAACAAATTTTGGAATCAATTCCCAAAGATTCCAAGAGAGAAATTTAATTTCGTAGGTAAATTCTCATTTAAGGCCTCGGAGTAGTCAGCTAAGAACTCCGCATTGACACAGTAGCAACACAGTTCAGAATAAAAAATGAACCACTAGAGTACGTCTAACAAGCGCTACAAATGTTTCGAAGCGTTTCTCTTCCTTCATCTATTTTTCGGATCCGAATAAAGGAAGAAAAAGGAGAAACGCTTCGAAGCATTTGTAACGCTTGCTGAATCGTACTTATATGCGTGAAAAGTTTGTGTGTTGCGCGCCATTTCTTTATTATTTGCTTAATTGTGCAAATGTAACCTGTGATATACTTATTAAACTCATAAAAATAGACGAAAGCCAAGATTAAGGGGGTCATCCCGTGTGACGGCTTCAAAAAATCGATTTTTTTTTTTGCATAAATCTAATCTAGAGCTATTTCTAACGCGTTTTTTCTCAAAACTGAATTTTTTAAACTGGTGCAACTGGTGCCCATGATTTTTCGAAAACGGTTCAATGGATTTAAATAAAATTTTAATGGTAGATTCAGCACATGTGTGGCTATCGTGGGAACTAGGATTTTTTGAAAATATTAAAAAATTCAATTTTTCGCATGCTTTTAAAAATTATAACTCAAAATAGCATGATATTTTGCGACTATTTTTTTATGCGGACAGAAAACGGTTCAATATTTTTTAAAAATTCTAGTTCTCACGATAGCCACACATGTGCTGAATCTTCCATTAAAATTTTATTTAAATCCATTGAACCGTTTTCGAAAAATCATGAGCACCAGTTAAAAAAATCCTTTGCCAAAATTACTTTGCCAGTATATTCTATGCGTGCTCTAGATTAGATTTATGCAAAAAAAAATCGATTTTTTGAAGCCGTCACACGGGATGGCCTCCTTAACTTGGAATTTTATACATAGGAGCATATTTTCTACTCCTTTCAATAGCTGTGAAACCCTGTTTTCCTACGTCAATAGGACCTTATTTCATGTATCTTTTATGGCTATTTACTGACTGTCAGGAAGGAAATTAAGAGTTTTCATCTATTTTCATAAATGTCTTCAAGTGATCTCAAGTGTTGTTTTATCCAAATATCTTTTTATTTGCAAATGACATGCAACATTTCTCAACGTGTCATTTTTCGCCTATGTCACGAATCCAATATGGTCGCATCGACTCCGAGACCTTAATTTCAATTTCTTTTGAATCCGTTTATCGTTTGTAACGATGCAAGCCGCTATGAATAACCGTTTCATGTGGTCAACTTAGCTGTTCGTGGAGGAATCTTCGTCATGCAAGTGATGCGTGATCTTTCAGTCGAAAAATTTCGCAATGACTATTCGCGTTTCCGCGAGAGATACTAGAATGCATCAACGCAACCCTTGATATACGGAAGCTGCCACTCGTCGCTATAGTTGATAAATAAATCTTGATTTTTCTTCTTTCACGATGATCAATTTACGTTCGGGAAAAATTTGTTATCCCGAATTGAATTTTAACAAAAGAAAGAAAAACTAACGCAACATATTGTGCTTTCATCAATTATTATAAAATTTATTCACGCACATATCACGCAAAAAATTGCGTTCATCCAACTTTTTTCGCGATTTTGTGAATCAGCTTCCATAAAACGAGGCTTGCGCGCATCACCTAATTGGCTGCCTCGATCACTAATAGATTAGATCAATCTCTCCTCCGGTGGAGGCTTCATCACGTTATCCATCTCCACTCGCGGATTACTGAACTCTTGAGCGCTCGGGCTATAAGTACCGCGTGTAGCGCGCTTCTTTCTAGCCATCATGAAGAGTGCTGTGAGAGATACAAGTGCGATGATGAAGAGACAACCTACTATTGGCCCCACAATCACCACAATATCAAGAGCTTGACTTCCCAAGAAATTCCCCGACTGAAAATTCAATATACAAGTATTATGATCTAAATACATATGTGTGTACGTGCGCGCGCGCATGTTTATAAGTGTGTGCGTGTGTGTGTATTGTTGTTCTTAATTACACTGTTTTATAAATTAAACTTGTACAATTGATTAATTATGTATAGAGAAATTAAGTATATGTATATACTTTTTATAAAATATTAATTACTAAGAAACTCAACGTGTTATCTTCACCCATTTATACTATTTTAATTTAATAACAACTTTCTCACTGAATTTTCTCTACCTTACCTCCGTACAATTTTGTCCCGTGTATTCGACAGTGCATTCACACGTGTATCCACCGTCATTTGCACACTTGCATGTGCCACCGTTTTGGCAATATTCCTAATATAAAGATCAAAATAGAGGTCGATTATATGTCGATCAAGTATAAGAACTAGAACGAATAAACGTTCCATACAATTCGTTTCCTCTTCATCTTAGTTTTATCCTAATCTTTTGCTTTCAAAAGAACTTTGCATTGCATATTCAGCTTTTAATAATTCTGCTTTATTTGAGAACAAAAATCTTTTATTCATCAACTCCCTCGCCTCCTCCCCCTTCTCCTGCTCTCTCACCTGGTTGCAGGGATCCACCATATCGCAACTGCTACCGCAGTAACCCGGATCACAGATGCACTGGTAGGTGCCGGGCAGATTCTCGCATTTGCCGTATTTACAATCGGTTGTTGAACCCAGACATTCGTTTACATCGATGGAACAGTCCGGACCGGTGTATCCGGTGTCCTGACAGTTGCACGTGAAGTTGTTTACTCCATCGTAGCACTTCCCGTCATTCTTGCAGGGCACGTTCCCTTCGGGATCTGGTGCGCAGTCGTCGATGTTTATCTCGCAGTACAAACCGGAGTAACCTAGGGCGCAGGTGCACTTTGGCGCCTGCTTTATATGATAACTGATTTTAGATAGTATAACAATTGAAAAGTTCACAAAAATTTTAAAAATTTCGAGCTACACACACAGAAAGAGATTTTAATCCTGGAAGTGACAATTTAAGGATTTAAGGAATTCGCAAGGTCATAATATCTAATAATATCCCACACACAAAAGTGATCCTCTGTAAAGACTTGTTAATTTGAATTTGAAATGTTAGCAATTGCACGAATCTTCTCACTTAGGTTTCTTCACAAATGTGTGACAAATAGATTACCTCATACAGAAAGTCACATCTACCGCCGTTCTGGCATTTTCTACCGCTGCAATAGGGCGTGTCACAGATTGAACCTTCGTAGCCGGGCATGCAAGTACAGGTATAGTTGTTGCCAGTTTGCGGATTCGCTACGTCCGTGCAAACACCGTTCTTGCACGGCTCGTTCTCGCAGGTGATGAGCCGGAAGCTCTCGCAGAGATCTCCGGTAAATTGGTCCGGGCATTCGCACCTGAACAGCCCCGGTAGATTCACGCACACACCATCGTGTTGGCACGGGCTGAGCGTCACACATTCGTTGATATCGCTTTCGCATCTATAATCAGATAAGAATCGATAAGATCCGGGAACGCGAGATATCTTCTCTACGTCCGTGTTAGATCATTATGAGAGAAGCACATAGTCGGTGTTCCGATCATAATAAATCGCTAATCATATTTTGGAGATTTTATAGTTGCTCATATTTTATATATAAATATTAAGTTGTAAGATACATTCATCCCGTTTTTTTAGTGTTTTTAAAATCATTTATTTGCATATTCAGAAATAAATTAAATCACTTATGTGTCATTTTAATCGATGATCTTCCATCTTTCCGGTAGCTAAAAGACTCCTCTCTTGTAGAATTCCAGGGATTTGTTAGCAAAAAGCTAATTCAAGTAGTTTTGCAGGAATTCAAATTTGATAAATTTACGCCATTAAGAGAGTTCTGCAAAGTTCTAAATAAATGATAGTCTGAAAGTGCAAGGTTCGGACTATATGGTTGGTGGATACACTAAAACATCCCAGCCAAGTTGCAACAATTTTTTCCGAATCCCCATAGAAACGTGTGGTCTAACGTTGTCATGGTGAAACACAGCCCTTTCTATTGGCCAATTCCGGCCTCTTCCTGTCAATTGTTTCTTTCAGTTTGGCAAATTGTGAGCAGTACTTAGTGGAATCAATAGTTTGACTTGGTGATACCAATTCGTACACGATACCTTTCCAATCCCTACAGCATAACCTTCTTTGGGTGCAATTCAGCCTTTGCGATCGTCTGTACTGGTTCATCCCGCTATGATCATGATCTTTTTCGATTAACATTGTTGTATTGAATCCACTTTTCATCGCCAGTAATGAGTTGTTTAAGAAAACACTCACACATTTTCATTACGTTTAAGTAACGCAAGCAGAAATTCGGTCTATTAAATTTTTGTCGCTCAATTGATGTGGCATCCAAGTATTGAGCTTCTTAATCATTCCAAACTGCCATAAATATTTCGAAACAGTAAATGGTAATAATGTTTAGTGCCTGACCAATTTTACGTGTCGTCAAATGACAGTTGCTATCAATCATGTTCTTAATTTTATCCACGCCTATGGTGACAGGTTGTCCGGCACGAGATGTATTCTTGACATCAAAATCTCCAGAACCACTTTCTGCACATCGAATCAGCATCGGCTCCATATATAGCACAATTTTTTTACAAATTTGCGACGCGTTTTTGCTTTTTCGGCAAAAAAAAACATAATATGATGAAAATGTTTTTGATTTTCTGACATGTTTAAAATGTTACAAGAAACGTTAGAGCTCACTGATCACAATAAAATTGTATCAAACTGACAGTTGAAATGTCACTTTTAAAGTAAAAGATAATATTTACGCGCATGAAGTTTGAACGATACGAAAAAGCAAACGTTCTGCCATCAAACGGGGAAAATAAGACGAACATATCTTACAACCTAATAGGTACCCCAGTCAACACCGAGCATCAGTTACGTTACATCTATAATTTCGCATTCGGTAGTGTAAATGCAATGTAAATACAAATATCAATGTTATGTTGAATTTACATTGTGTATGTGTGTAAAATTGTAACATAGATATAATGTAACTGATATTCGGTGTCGCTTGATACACACACACACGCGCGCGCGTATATGTTTGTGTATATATGTGCGTGGATGCAACATATTTCGAGAATGGACTGTGTAAAATTGTTTTACAGAAATTTTGCCTTTACAAATTAGTTTACTTTTAAAAAATGTTTTAAAGACTATACTAACAACCATCCCAACCAGCCGCTGTTGCACACGCAGGTATAATTGGCGATACCGTCTATACAAGTCGCGTTGTTCCGACACTTGTTGCCTATACATTCGTCAATGTTGAAAGAGCAGTCGTTCTCAGCATAGCCGGCCGGGCACTCGCATGCGTAACTGTTAGTCTTGTCGAGGCAGTAGCCCTTATTCTTACAGTCCGAGTCGAAACACAACTGGCAGCCGATGTTGTCACGATGGGTGCCATTGACGTGGTCCCGCAACACCAGAAACTGCAGCGGTGTAAAGTTTGCGTTCTGGTACACCTCTTCGTACGTAAAGTAATGCAGCAGCATGCTGCCAATCCGCACTTCACCCATGCAGCCCTTAAAGGGTTCCCCTGCGAGAAAATACAAGCGAATAATTCCAGAAACAATGAACGATAAGGAGCAGGACGTATACTACAAAGAGAAGAATGTACAAGAAAGAAATGGGCCAAGGGGCGCACAAGGAAACATAGACTCTCCTAGGTCTCAAAACCCACCCGACATCATGTTATGCGATGGCGGCGCGGTAGTCAGCCTATGTTCGTTGTCGTAATCCACACTATTTCCCTCGATTCCATTCCTCTTTTCTTGTCTGACGGTGATGTAACTGTGCCTATCAGACAACGCGCTGGACAATCCGCCGAGAGTGACCGTTCCCGTCACCAAGAGATCTTGCCACAGCTGGAAGTTAAAATTTGAACTTACGCGAGATGCGTATTCTTCGGTGGGGTTGGCGTAGCCGCACTCTATGGAATTATTGTACAATCTGATCAGCAGCGAGGTCCAATTCCCATCGGGCTGTGCCTTTCCGAAGGACAGCGCATCCTGATGGTTCAACAGCCACGACACGGTAACGGTGTCTTTAAAAACGGAAACGGTGAAATGCTGGTCGCCCACATGCGGCGTCATGTGGAGCAAGGTGCCGCCGGTATTGGACCGATAGGTGATTTCGATAGTATCCAGGGACGAGTTGCTAGCATTACGCTCGTCGGCGCGATCGTACGTGTACGTGAACACGGTGGAAATGCCGTCGAAAGTTGCGTTAGCGATACACTCGTAACCGTCGTCGAGATTCTGACAACGCGAACCCGCCGGACAGTCTTGCAATTGACAAAACTCCATCTCCTGGCAGGTCTTGCCGGTGTAGCCGCGCGGGCACTGGCACCAAAAATCGTTCCATGTCACATGGCAAGTGCCGTTATGGTTGCACGGGTTGCTTACGCACACATTATCCGACACCACGCCTTCGAGGACTTTATCATGGTCGAACGACACGTTGCCAAACTGGATCGGCGTGGGAATATCCTGTGCCTGTGGAACAAGAAATCAGTTGAAGTAGAATTCTCGAAAAAAAAAAAAAACGTGTAATGGTTCGTAGCGTAGGAAAAAAAAAGAGAGAAAATAAAAAGGTGCAAAACGTATGAACCTTCAAGGGGAAAAACTCCACGACCATACTTTCGACACCGTTCGATATCTGCACATCCTGGATAACGCCCTTGAAGTTAACCTGCGGTGTTTGCTGAACATCCATCTGTCTACTGTCGACCTGACGAATGTACCTCGACGCCTGCGGCAATCCTCCCAGGTAAAGAACGGTCACATTAAGTTGTCCCGTGGCACTGATGGTCTTGCGAAAGTACTCCGTACCGTTGATCTTTACCTGAACGAGGGTGACGTTTCTCACTACCTGAATTAAATGATTGTTTCCGTCGTGAAGCTTCACCCCGCCGACAGTGTAGGCTTCCGTGCCGTTAAACTGGATTCTCACGAGCAGTTCTCCACCTTCTAGCTGCGCCGCTATATAAGTCTTCTCCTTGTGATCGCTCTGAGAACTTGGCTCCGTGCCCAGATAAAATATGTCACCGCGATCCTGCCTGGTGCGAATAAACATAGAGATGTCGACGATCGATCTGACGGCTCGTCTTGCCGCGTCGGACACTTTCACGGTCACGTAGCCGTTTGTAATATTCTCGTAACCGAAGGTAGCGGCCGTCATGTTGTACTGACAGGTGTGACCCAAGTAAGGACGCTCGCACTTGCAAGAAAAATCGCGCCAACGATCGGTGCAATGACCGCCATTCTTGCAGGGATTTGGCGAACATTGAGCCTCGCGGGGACAACCCGGTTCCACGTCTTCCATGTACACAGTCTTTGACATAGTACCTGAATAAACCTGAGACAAAATTCATACGAGGCTTTTGACAAATTTGGCGAATTTTTTTCTTGTTTCTACGAAATATACAAGATCCCATACATCAATCACAATACAAATCGTATGTGTATGTGTGTATATAATAATAAAGGGATATAATTATGCTTTATAAAATATCTCCAAGATTATATGCATTCCAAAGAAATTAATCAACATACCCATTCGCCGTTGATAACAACATCTTCCGTGCAGCCAACAAAGAACGATGGCCCATGAGTCAATCTCCTGAGGTAGCTGGTAGTACCACCCACATAGGTCATGGGAAAGGACGTATGATTTGAGTTTGAGCCTTCATTAAGGCTAATGGGATAAATGGTCTGCTCTTCGTTAGCAGAGAGGACGAGGTGAGTGGCGTTGATGGCCACAAAGACCTTCTGCCAGGTAGAATCGTTAAGGCCACTACCAATAAAGACCCCCTCCCACTTGTTGAGCAAGCTGGAGTGTAGATTGAGCTTGCCGTTAACCAACTCGAGGATATAGAAGGTCAAGCCCTTGCCGATGGCCAAGAGACCATTCGGCAAAGTAGTCCTAAAACGGAACTGGATATCGTAGCCTTCGTCGCGCGTAGTGTTCACCAGGACATATGAGCTGCCGCTCAGAGACATCGTGGTCACCTGCACAAAAGGAACTTGTCAAAGGATTCGTGTCTTTCCTATAGAATATATATCTACACACCTTTTTCCGCTCAGAGTGCTTCGGAAATGAGTGCGATAATCAAAAGTGTGAATGATGGACGTGTTTTTATGTCTTTGGCAATTAATAATGATTTTTAGTTAATGGAAATTCTTTTTTCACTTCAACCGCTCGCGCGTGCAACTCGATTGTAATGTTAAAAGTTTAAGAAGAGAATCCCCCTTCTCTCGTGCACGATATATTGTATAAAATTGATACTCACGTAATCGCAAACTTCGCCGTGATAGCCGTTAGGACAGGTACAATTGAACTTGTGAATAGTCTCGTCAATCAAGTAGGGCCAGCAGGTACCTCCATTCTGGCATGCGTTGCCCTGACATCCGGTCAGCTCTACCGAACAATTCTTGCCTCCATATTCGGGCTCGCACGTGCAAAAATAATCGGCCCTGCCATCAGTGCAAGCCCCGTGTTCGCAGGGGCTGTATCTCTTGCATTCATCGATCTCGTGCTGGCAGTGATCGCCCTCGTAGCCCTCGTCGCAGTCGCAGGTGTAACCGCCAATGCGATCCATGCAAGTGCCTGCCTGGCACGGATTACTGTCGCATTCGTTGATATTTACCTCGCAATTCTTACCGGTAACACCTTGCACGCATAAGCACTCGTACCTGCCGTAATTTCAACAATTGAACATCTCTCAATATTATGAGGAGAATGGAATGTATACATGGCGTACATGAGCTTTAGGTTTCGAGTCGCGTTTTCTTCATTACTTTCTCAATGGAGTCTTGTAACGAAATTTTATTAGACTCACCCGCTCGCATTGACATAGCTGAATTCCTGAGTGAAGATCGCGGGCAAGGTTAAGGCATCACTCTTGTAAAGTTCCTTGTTGGATCTCTCGAGACAAGTGCCATTGTATTGACAGGGCGAGCTCTCACATTCATTCACGTCCACTTCGCAATTTTTGCCAGTGTAACCAAGATAGCATTGGCATTTGTAGTTCTTGATGTCATCCACGCAGAGTCCGCCATTTAAGCAAGGGAATGACAAACAGTCGTCGATATTTTTCTCGCAACGCAGGCCCTTAAAGTCCGAATTATAATATAAGCTCAGATGTAAATTTACGCAATAGCAAATGTAAGTAGTTATTGTAATTATATCGTTACGTAGCTAAAAGTGAATTTCAGTTAAAAAGAGATCTCTCTCTTTCTCTCTCTCCGCGAAATTTGATTGCAATTAGCGCACAGTTTCAAAGTTTGTATTTCCAACTTATGAGAGCGCCTAAGCACAAAGAGTCTCAGAGAATAATAAATTTGTTCGTTTATTTGCGCCAATCTTTACAACCAAGAGAAAAGACCGTATACCTCGAAGCCGGTATCACTGCAATCACAGGTGAAATCATTGATACCGTCGATGCACTTTCCCATATTCATGCATGGTGTGGACTCGCAGTCGTCGATGTTAATCTCGCAATTGGCGCCGCGAAAGCCAGGTGGACACACGCACGTATACGTGGCTATGCCGTTCACGCATCTCGCACCGTTCACGCAGGGGTTACTCTCACACTCGTTCACATCGACCTCGCAGGTTCTACCGGTATAGCCAGCCGGGCAGGCGCACTCGAACGTATTGACGCGGTCGATGCACGTGCCATTGTTCTTGCACGGGCCGCCAAGACACTCGTCGATGTTGATGTCACAATGGTCCCCGGAGTAACCGGGTCGGCAGAAGCATTGATAGCTACCCTCGGTGTTGACGCAGATGCCGTTGTTGCACGGCTTGTGTGTGTTATTGTTGGGTGGCTCGCACTCATCCACATCAAGGTCACAATACTGACCTGCAAGTATTTACACTCTCGAATAAAATAAAAATATCTTGTTTTACAAGGGAGGGAGGGAGGGAGGGAGAGATTTTTTCTATTATATGATAAATATTAAATATTATACATTAATTTTTGATGCCGCGCACGTGATTAATATACTCCATTTTCACAGACGTGATAAA
The DNA here is from genome assembly GCF_001313825.1 of Dinoponera quadriceps. Lineage (NCBI taxonomy): Eukaryota > Metazoa > Arthropoda > Insecta > Hymenoptera > Formicidae > Dinoponera > Dinoponera quadriceps. The sequence goes on along the minus strand of NW_014557037.1, from coordinate 311,217 downwards.
ACTTGCCTTGGAAACCGGGCTCGCAATTACATTCGAAGCCGCGCTCGCCGAGATCGATGCAAGTGCCGTTGTTACATGGTTTCGCGGCGCAATGGTCCACGATCAGGGTGCAGTTGGGATCTCTGTAGCCCTCTCGACACTTGCACTCATAACCAGCGATTCCGTCCACGCAGACTTTATCGTCGGGACACACTATGCCTGCACAGTCGTCAATGTTCACGTCGCATATCTGGAATCCAAATTGTATCGTCGCATATCGATATCGAACAAATATTGCGTTAAGTTCGTATCAGACTATGGATTGAAGATTGAGATTGAATTGAAATTTGACCAATCAGTGTAGAATTCATTAAATTTCACTAAACTTAAGTTTAGTTCACTTTACACTGATTGGCTAAATTCAATTCAATCTCGATCCCCAATCTGTAGTCTGATACGAGCTTTATTAAATTTGTTCGTTTTAACCGAATGTTTAGATTGCACTTTTTGTCTTTAGAACGAAACAAGAGTATAATCTTAGTGTTGGGAGGAAAAAGAACAAAGTTCCACTTTGTAGTATTAGTTCAATCAACAAAACAACATATTATTTAATAATATGCTGCAATCAATTGATATATCGCGCTACGATACCTTGCCCTCGAACCCGCGTGGGCATTCGCAAATAAACTCTCTTCTCGATCTTGGTATCAATGTGCAACTGCCATTGTTCTGGCAAGGATTCACGGCACACGGATCGTATTCCCGTTCGCAGTTGTCGCCCATGAAATCTCTGGTGCAGTTGCAGATATAGCCGTTGACACGATCGATGCAGACACCACCGTTTTGACATGGTTGTGACAGACACTCATCCACGTTGATCTGGCAGTTTTTCCCTGTGGGAGAAATATTGTTTTTTCAGAAGATGACCTTTTGATTCAAGGCAAAATTGCGGCTGATGAATAGCCTGGACGTAAACACCGGAGAAGCTGACTCTAATGAACGACTGAAAAGAAGAAAAGGGAAGAGGGAGAGAAGGAAAGAAGAGCTGAAGCAAAATGTTAAATTGCTTTGATAGGACCGCGAGCGGTGTAATTTGTCAGGTTTAACTACGTTACCCAACCTAACTAATTAATTAGAATTTGGAGAGTTTCGCGAGAGAGAAATTTTGCGAAACAACACCGCGCCGACTCGCCGAGGAGACCGTGCAAATTGCGAGAAAATTCCAGGGATTTCTATGAACCTACGAAGCATGCAGATTCATATGAGAATAATTGTGGCATGCACACAACGCAAGTACGAAGACGCACAGATAAAGGCACGAGAAATCGGGTCGATTACCGGTGTATCCTAGCAGGCATTCGCAGTAATAGCCGTTGAGCTGATCGATGCAGATGCCGCCGTTTCGGCAGGGATCACTGGCGCACTCGTCCATATCGATGGAACACTCGGATCCTGTCCATCCTGGCTCACAGGTACAATAATAACCGCCGGACTGCACCGGATAAGCAACGGATAGAGCAATACTGAACGATATTGCGCGACAGACGATTCGCTCGAATCATCGATTAACCCGTTTATTTCTTATCTTTCGGTCACTGAATGTGTCACAACGAATACGTTACAACCTTCGTCATTTTCGAATCAGATATCTGCGCTTAACCAGTTGGTCAAAAAATTATTTAATAGAAACTGCACGAATATCTTCATTACCCATCGATTTCCACAAAACGACTGCAATAATAATCGTCTCCTAAATTCATCATTCTTTCAATAGCACATCTTCGCTCTATCCGTGGTCGCGATCGAACAGCGAGCGACACCGCGCGAACGGGTTAATCGACCCGAGACGTGCGTGCAAAGCGATGCATGCGGTGATTCACACACTCACATAATCGTGACACGCGGAAGCCTGTTTGCAGGGCAGATTGTCGCAAGTGACCGGTTCCTTGCACTGAGGCCCGGTCCAAAACCTGGGACACTGGCACACGACCCCGTGCACAGTTTCCGCGCAGCTGCCGCCGTTGTAGCACACGCTGCACCAGTCCGAGGCCGGAGAAGAACACGTGCTTCCTGATAAACGTACCATGCACGACACACGAACTCGCCGATAAATTAAGAAAGCGGGCGGATTTCAATGAGAGATTAACATATCGGGATTCAAGTCGAACATGCTGCGGCTCATGACTGAGGCATAATATTGGAGTAATTAAGCGAGGAGATTAATATTGCAGATAAATTGATTAGCTCTGTGGGAAAAAATATTAATTTCGAGAAAGTGTGCAGGAAATGTGAAATGTGCCGTCTCAAGTAAAGCGTCACGATTAATAATTTCAGTTATTCCTTAATTTAATTGTTCCAAAACGATCGGAATCAATTCGAGTAAACGACGATCTCTTCCATTCTCCATTCTTGTCTCGTCGTTCGTTTTCGTCGAGCATGAAATTGCATTACGTTAGTTACACTATTGTTAATCAATCAATAAATTTTTCCGAGAAATTTAATACCAATCCACATTCGATATACTCGTTCTAATTAATCCAAGAATTTTTGATAAATTAATTCTAGCTAATCATTCGCGCGCAACTAGTCGAAACTAATCATTTCACCCGGACAGTGTGAAGCGTACGATTACACGCATTCGTGTACAATCGAAAATCGCGCGAACACGTAATCACTGATTCATTCACCCGGATGACCCCTTCGATAAATCGCACAAGCGTACAGAGAATATCTTCTCCTCGAGAGCGATGAAAATAAAATCGACTTGGGTCAACATCGTTGACTCCAAGTGTTCCTCACCTCTCCATTCCGGCGGGCAGGTACAGTTAAAGCCGTCCCTACCGCTGGTACAGGTGCCGCCGCTGGCGCAGGGATTGCTAGCGCAATAATTGATTGTGCAGTTAGGCGGGTTGCCCATGAATCCGGGAATGCAAACGCATTGAGGTCCATGAGAGTCCTCGACACAGATGCTGTTGGCTGGACAAGACGCGTTCGCGCACAAGCCACGCAATTCACAATGGCGACCTGTGAATCCCGACGGACATTTGCAGTGGTAGGTACCAACGTCGTCGATACACTCGCCGCCGTTGTAGCACGGCCCGGATAGGCATTCGTTCAGATTTAGCTCGCAGTTTTGTCCCTCGAAGCCCGTCGGACAGTGGCAGATGTAAGTGCCGTAGTAATCATAGCATACGCCGTTGTTTAGGCATGGGTTCGCCAAGCATTCATCGACGTCCACGTCGCAATTGGCACCTTCGTAACTTGAAAAAAAGAGAAAGATGAGACTTTTGCGGAACTGAGAGTCACTGAGAATTAAAAAATCTATGTCATTATTATCGACAACATCAGTTGTCATTTTAATGCATTTTAATGTGCACTAACGCATCTGTGATGTGACTTTTTCTTATCTCTGTATCTTTCAGTCGCGGTTATGGTTGATACTTCAAAGTATATTTGTCGTCGTCTTTTATCTCACCGTCTCTACGATAAGTCGATAATCGAATTGAATTTCGACGATTAACACTTTCTTCAAAAAAACGTACCCAGTTCTGTCACATGCGCAGGTATAATTATTGATCCCGTCGATACAGATGCCACCATTCCTGCACGGATTCGGGACGCATTCGTTAATGTTGGTCTCGCAATTCTTGCCAGTCCAACCAGGCTGACATTCACATCGGTATTCGTTCTCGGCGAGCGCCAGACAAACGCCGTCATTTCTGCACGGGCTTTGCTCGCACAATCGTACTCCCAATTGAGACTCGCAGCGGCTACCGGTGAAGCCGGCTTTACAGTTGCAGCTGAAGTCGCCCCGGGAATCTTCGATGCAGGTACCACCGTTACGACAAGGTGTATTCTGGCAAGGTGGACCTGAGAAACGTATGGAAGGTCACGTCAAAGGTAGTCCTTGGCAGGTTCTCGGAGCAATACGAAGCAACACAGTTAACAGCGACATTTAATAATTAATTGTGTGCAGAGGCGAGTTGTTTGATAATATCAACGGTAGACCGATTAATTCATTATCAACAAAAAGAGGTCGATTTTTTCCAAATAATTATACACGGCTGTGTGTGCTCTGATTTGAACAAATTGCAACGCCCGACATTTTTTTTACATATCTTATGCATGCAACAACCTTCACGTACTTGATTATGCAATTGTTCGTTTTAAAATATCAATTCGCAGCTACTCGTTTTCATTGGTAAATGAAAGAAACGTCTGAAATTATATATCGAGTAAACATAACTCGAAGCATGTTACTTCCGCATCTGAAGCAGAGAAAATCATTCCTACGAAACTACAGGACAAGTTTAGGGAAGAGAAGGAAAGGAAATGAAATGTTATAAGTTATAAAATACGTAACTACAGCATGCGAAAAGCACCAGTGAGGGACGATGCAGATTTCATACCCCATTGTTTTTAACGATATAATCGTTGAATTATATGTGCACATTATTGCTAGATCAAATATCAGATATAAACTCCCGATATCATCGATCGTTTGATTTCATATCTCCTGATAAATAAAGCTCTATTGAGATTACATCCGAATATCTAAATTTGATACGATCATAGTTGATCATATAGCATAAGATCAAATGTACTATTCTCTCTGACTATTCTATTCGCCACGGGATGTTTGACGACTTAAACCTTCGTACTTGAAAATTCTCGTTTTATTGTTAATTATGCTTTGTAAGAACTCAAAGTTGGGCGATGTTCTCTTGTTACGGCATGGTACATCGCATATGTGTCGTAACATTTCCTTTTAACGCGCGCATTGAGTATGAATCCGCTCGTCCCGTATTCACCATGAAGCCTGTGTTCGATATGTGTTGTCTACCATTGTCGATCTGGCAATTGTTGCCGGAGTACCGGGCGGTACAATGACACTCGTAGCGGTCCTGTCGCGAAACGCATTTGCCATGCATCATGCATGGTTCGTGGTGGCAAAAATCCATGGTGGAGGCCGTAGCGACTGTACCACCGACGAGGCCGTTTACGCCACCTGAAAATTTCTCGTTAGACGACTGCCATGATTTCTCTCTCTCTCTCTCACTCTCTCTGTAATTGCACATGTGCATACTGTGTGTGTGTGTGTGTGTGTGTGCGCGCGCGTATCACTCGAAAAAAACGAAAAAAAAGGAAAACGATTCTACTTTGCACTCGCAATTTAACGCCACAAAGAAAAAAGAAAAGGCAGCTCTCGATTCATCCGCGCGTGATTGGACAGAAAATAAATTGTCGACTTTGCACAAAGGACTCGAAAGGAGGCTCACTACAATTCGTCTACGGGAATTCTCGGTCAGCCGTGTCCGTTTTATCTGCAACACGTAATGTTATCACTCCGTGTTCGAACTAACCCGCCTACGGATGTTCCACTTATTCGTGGCGACTACAATATCGATCTACCATATTGCCGCACGATTATCCGATGTTTACTGGTATCACAAAATACTCTAATAAATCAGTCAGAAAAACATAAAACTACGCGCGTGTCGAAAAATTGCAATAATTGTGGTTCTTACATCCTTTGGTATCTGATGGGCAAGGTCCAAAAACGGCGCCGTTGTTGATGCTATCGTTGAAGAGGATGCCAGGTCCTTGCAGAATACATCCCTTGAATCCTTCTCCAACTATGAGCGAACTATTCATGTCATAGTCGGCAAGTGTCAAAACAGCGGAGTTATAAGTTGCATTCGCAACTACCTGAACAGAACGTCTTCTACATTCACGTGCGCCTCGTAAAAAAGGAAAAAGAGAAAAAAGAAAATCGCAACAATTATCCATCCGATATAAATTCGATACTTTACCTGCGTATGTCCTGCAGCATTTAGCGTGAGATTGCCCAGCCTGAAGAACAAATTAACGTTGTGCCAAACGTTGTTTAACAACCTGGCGCTCAGCCTGGCCTTGTATGTTTGTTTATCAACATCAGCTACGAAGAGGAGTCCGTCGGGCGTCACCTCGAGACTGATCGAGTCGTCGTCGTTGTACCTCTGCCGGAACAGCCTCCCAGGATCACATGTACGGAAGCTAAGGCCGCTGTGTCGATGCACGGACACGAAGGAGCTCAGTTTGAGAAACGCGGACCCGTTGAAGTAAGCCTCGCGATGGTGCTCCTCATGATTCTTGTATCTGTAGTCTTGCGGTGCACCTTGCGCGACCGCCAACAAGGTGGCCAGAGCTGTAATAACGCGAAAACACTGTTAATATATTTTTTTTCTTCTTTCACGTAACGATGCATGAATCCAATTTTGCTTTTTCGCTATTCAATATTCATCCGTAATCTCGATTATCATCGAAATGTACCAACGTTTTCTTTCAAATTGGTGAATACAAGTCATAGCAAGTCACTTTCTGGAATGGCTCTCAAGATTGCCAACGAGAAAGAACTGCGATTTATTACCGAGCATACACGCAGAGTTACATAATGCCTCTCTCCACGTCCGAGAATACGCCATTATTATCTCCAAGGATGAACTTCTAAGATTTCGTTTGCGACGCAAACGCTCACACTTACGCGTGAGAAAAGACTCGTATTCATTCATACGACTATATCAGTCGCACATACTTTATCGCACAGAAGCTTGATCATCCGAAGATGTTTTCCCTAGATTTTCAAATAATTGCAAAAATCCTTTATAGCTAAATCGTTTCTTAATGGCCAAATCCTATCTGGACGTTCTTCGAAGCTCTTACGAATCGGATTGCGCAAACGTTTAGAAACGTTTGAGAAGGGAATCGTAAAGATTCCACAGGTAGTATTCATCTCTGCTCTTTCTCTCTCTCTCTCTCTCTTTCGCCCGCTAAAGATATAAGGAGAAAATTCCATTTCGCCGAATCTTCCGCGCCGCGAAAGCGTGATCCTTCTCTCTCTCATCTTGAAACGACAGTCACTCGTCCCGCTTCCAAGTACAACCTTACGCGGCCGTGCCGTGTAGACGGGAATCATGCATTATTTATTGGCTTCCATCGATCTCTCTCCCACCGCGGGTACAGTGCACTGCGATAGTCACGGACCTAAGACTTTTCCGTGGATTCCGAGAATGGATTCAAAAATGGAGAATGCACGTATATGCGATAGATTTGTCAGACTTCCCTCCCAAGGGAGTAATATGACATTAAGCTCGCCGGATCTCTGGATCCCGAATAAACTCGTAAGAAACTACAAGTCATGAGATCTACTTGTACGTCTTGAAAACTATAAGCGCGAGCCTCTTCACTAAGAGACACGTCCAAGTTTCGTTCTTCATGAGTGAGAGAAAGAACCATTTCCGGTGCTTCTCGTCAAAACGTCTACTTGGAGGTTACCGTTTATGTACGTATTTAGCGTGGCTCTCAGTGTCTCATGTATGCAATCGTATGCAAGGCACGCATGCATTTGAGTTCCTTGGACGTGTCGCGTGCGCTTACCGTGGAAAAACGCGCGATACGAATCTTAATATTCACTATACAAACGCGGTGAATGCCTTGTAACCTCGTTAACAAGAGGGATGTGTTTTCTCATGGAATAAGCATAACAGTGCCAGAAATACCAAGTAAAATATCAATGTCAAATAATCTCGTACGAAAGAGGATAACGTAAAGAAGCACGACGATCTTGCTCCTCAATTTGTTCCTTTTCAATACGTTCGAGATATTTCTTTTGAAGTGTAGCGCTAGTATCCGCAATGGCTATTGGCAAGAGAAAGGAAGGCCAAAGAGTTTGGTGTGCAAGTGTGTTTACGAGCAAGATCTCTAGAAAAAAATCTCTCAACAATTGTGACATTTTTCCATTGAAGATTACGCTTACACGGCTAGTCGTCGACAAGACGGCTTCCAAAGTACAAGTGCGTAACAAGGCGTAACTGCATTATCAGTAGACGGAAGTAAAATGATTAATCCGTTAATTTCGTTGCACTATTTTTGCTAAGTGGTAGAAAGTCACATTTCTTAGTTTCCAAGTCGCTGCGGGGGACCGAAAATGTACACGATTGGACCCGACTGCAATGACGAGTCGCAAACTATTGCAGCAATCTATTCGCGGGACGATTTCGCGAATCGCCGTTAGAAAGCATAACGACTTGATACGTTATTCGTGAGGGTACTGCTCAGTACATTTGCGAGACACATCCGTAACTGACTGCGAAAATATGCCGTATATTTTAAAAACACTTGGAAAAATGCGGTAAAAATACGATCGCATAATTTCCCGTTCAACCCCCTTCGCTCTTCACAGTTTTGCAATCAGCCGGTATCACTTTGTCCAGTAAGTAACCGACAAATTGGTGAAGCAAGTGTATTTTTCTAAAGACGTCCTGAAGAAACATAAAAATGCTCCATATTTCTCATCGCAATTACACGCGGATATTCTTTTTGTTTTTTTGCGGAATATTTTAATAAAAATCGGTGGAGGTATTTACGCTTTTGCATTTTTTTCTTGTTTTAGTCCAAATTTGTCGAAACTTGCACGAACATTCGCGATTTTAGATGCAACGTACAAATAAATTTCGTTACATGCGAAGACGCGTATCGCAATGCATTTCGATCAAAAATATTTTTCACCAAGAGGCAAATGTCCTCTCCCTAACACAGTCCACTTTCTCTCTCCGAATAAACGGCTCGCTTCTCTTCATGTCTCTCTCAATTAGAACGTGCAAAGCGAATCAGTCATTGTCAATTGTAATTCATCATACGAACACAGAAATGCAGCGGAGGAATTCGAGGAAATAAAGAGTTTAAATAACGTAAATGCTTTGTAAATTTTCACTCACGATAGCTAACATGTCACGCAGACTCGGTGTCGATACTATAACTAACCGGGTAACTAGCCTAATCGGGAACTCGAGGAATAACAAGATGTATTGTACTCGAAAAACGACGTTCCTTGCACGATGCAAGAGAATTATGCCTGGCTGGACGAAGGCGTGGCGGCCGCGGTTGAGTCATATAACTAAGCTCTCGTAAGTGAATACTGAGTCCTGGAAAAGACTGGAAATCGTGGGGAACGATTTTCAGCGTGCCCTGCCTCAACAAGATCCGTGGCTGCGCAAAAATAACGATTGACGTTTGACGATTAAAAAAAATATCGAATTCTTTAGGCGAAATCATCTTTCACATTCGGCAGTGAATGAATTGAATTTCGGTGGGAGGAGGCAAATGCAGAGTGTAACTAGGACAAAAGTATCGTGCGCAGCTGGCCGAGTTGGTTGGTGCTTTCGGTTCACTGACACGTGGGAATTCAACGATCGTCCTATGCATTGCGTCTATAAACGGCGGACGCACGCGCGTAATAAGGGGTTTCTTTGTCTATTGCGAAGTGTAGCTACTGAGTCAGCATGGCGAGACTATTCTCAGATGACAGAAATAGTTTCCTATTTACGATACAAGTCTTCTGTCTGGACTTATCGCAAATAATATCGCAATCATTATCCTTTCGCCTGTATAACGCTACTATTGCTTACACTCTCAATCTCTTAATCGCTGCTTATTTTCAAATTTTTATTTATCTTTAAAATATCTTATCATTTTTTATCGTTCTGTCGCGTATATTTCTACATTATTAAATTTGAATATCGGCGCATTTCCAATCATCCAGTGCAAGTGCGACGATTAGAATTCTTATAGTTATAGTAACCATCAGGAAATTCCAGCTAAATGAGAGAAAATTAGTAATCCATCAACGATTATGCCAGCGGGTCTTTAGAAGGAAGACGTCATTGCGTCGATGACAATGTTGACGATCTTATCATTGAGTGAGAAAGCGGGCTTGAATGTAAAACATCTCGCATGCCTAATTTTCCTATTCTCCCTTTATCGAAATTTATTTTTTTCTTATTCAGTATATTTCGAAAACACTTTTCTGATCGTTTTCTTATTCTTCAAGAGAGTCTTTACATTCTCTTTCAGATTATTTATTTACAATTTTTCTCCTCTTTCACTTAATATTAAAGTTTTCAATTTGAGATTTTGACATGATGTCGCTTGATATTTTTGCATTTCGCACGTCGCGATGAGAAATTCTTACATAGTATAAATCAAAAAGAGAAAGCGTCTCTTTTTATTTATGCTCCTCCTTAATAGTGGCCGCACACCGTGGTAAAATTTGTGACAAATTTTCCGTTGTACAAAATAGCTACGTAGTCACGTTCGACATGTTCAGAAAAATCGGAAATATTTGCGCTAAAGGACCAGTAATAGTTTTGAAAAACGTTCTCAGGTATGCATTGTCACTTGGAATGCTGCTGAACCCCAACAATTTTTTCTCGAGATTTCGTCGAGATTTTCATTCAGAAATTCGTTCATCTGTTCTTTCGAAGGCAAAGCATAGGCATTTAGCAAAGGTAGAATGCGATAGCCAGTGGTGATGCAAGATAAAAACCCTCCTCCGAGGAATAATTTACTGGCTAGCTGGCTGGCTGGCTGGCTACCTACCTGTCTCCCTCCCTCGGCTAGAGATCTCCCTACGAAGCTTCCCTCGGGCTTCCGCTTTTACACGTTTCTTTCCGGCCGCATAAAAGCGCGCATTGACCGTGCGATCTTTCGTAACGGTATAAACTTTTACCGAGCCAACGAGTGAATCTTCGCGAAAGCGTTCGCTGACTCGATCGCGCTGACCGACACGTCGCCGACCTTCCGGAGCTGTGTGAAACCCGTCCAACACTGGAAAACGCCCCTTGTTCGTTTATGAAAGACGTTCCAGCGGCAAGTTGACGCTTATTACGCGGTTCAGAGATTCCTGTGTGTCTCGCTCGTAGCTGAATATATTTTTTCCTTATGAAGATACACACCGTTCGCAATGACAATGTGTAAAACTAAAAATACGACATGTCGTGAACCACCTCAATTTTTTCGGATAATGCAGCGAGGGGAAACTCGTTAGCAGGCGAAGCAACGATATGCTCAAGATCGATGAATTTACGACGATTGCACGAAACAGCCGCACCGCATTTTCGTGATGGTATAGACTACTTTGACATATTTTCAAATAAAATAGATTTATCACAGGTCATTATAAATAGATGAAATATGCTTTCGAACCCATTCTCCGAAAGACAACTTCTCTACATTACCGAGATATTTAAAGAGAGAAACCGTGGATCAGAAATTTCGCGCAAGGCTTTGTTGCTCGCGGTGCAATATCAATAGCCGCGGAAGGTCGATAGTTTCACGAACAGACGTCCGCCCTCTGAAAAGGCATTTAACGGAACGTCATCGCGCCTAGGCGCGGTGAGACGAGACGAGGCGACGCGACGCGGGACGGACGCACGTGTGACGCAATTGTTCCACGTGTCGCCTGTCAATTTATATATCGAGCGCCACTCGACGCTGCTGTCGTGAATAATTCCGAATAATTCGCCACGAAATATTTCGAGTATTAATTCGCTTCTGCTGCGGATGTACTCGTCATTCGGTACACTTTTATTGAGCTTCGCAAGCAGACTTCTTGTTTGTGAGAGCTCTAAAAGCTTTTACGTGAATTTATATCGTTCGTGCGCGCTAGAGGAATTTTCAATGTTCGATACGATAAAGTGCACGAAATGTTTCTTTTTTTTCTAATATCTCACGGGGGTCACCATTGCGAGTGATTTTTTAATATGACATCCTCTTACGTCGTGGAAAATTGTTCAAAAAAATTCTGTGTCTCCTTATATTTAAATAAGAAACGCAATTATTTTTTAGACACAGCGATATGTCGTCATTTTCTTCCTTAAAATAAAGTAATCTAAAATAAATAAATGCTCTATATCGCTATATTATACAATATCCGTTTTGAAATTTACACATTTCTCTCCCTCTTTGGAATTTGGAAATGATAAGAACTTCGAGGAACCGAGGTCATGAAAAGACACAAGAGTGTTTCTATTCGACTGACCGCGAAAGCGCGACCGCGACGTCGGAAAAATGCAGCGAATCGAACGAAAGTTGCATCCGCACGAGTGTGCACGATATTCGCATTAAATTGCAAAGCGGCCGAGGCAGCGGACTCGCGCGGCGTAATATTACGCTCCGCTCACTCGCACGAAATCCGCGTGTGAACGCGAATGTGAAAAATATTCCAACGCGCCTTTCGACAAAGCCGCATTTTGAAAATACGCAAAATGTTTGTTTTGTAATAACGCGTTTTATTTGATATTTTATTTCGCAGAACAATTCATCGAGACAAGATAATCGCTCAAACTTCGAAAAAGAAATTCTCCTCAAAAATTGCTTTTCCCGGCAATCGTTGAGATTTACTTCCAAGATTTTGTATTTGGCTGCTATCTTTTATCTCTCGAAGAAGATAATAATTTTAGAGAAAAAGGCATTCGAATTTATGAGTATTAAAAGGCATACTAATTTATATGGTTACAGATAAATGTTATGCCGCGAAATGTTTTCTATGGATATATTCCGTAAGTGCTTCAGAAAACTAAGATGTTCCCAGGATAATCACGGAAAGAGGAAGGGCATATGGCCCTCCGTGTGGCGCCAGAAAACCCTCGGCTCGGCTCTCAGGATTCTCATAATGAAAGATATCTCACAGAATCAGAAGACCCCACTTCGATTTTGACAGTGAACAGATTAGCCCGAATCTTCGATTCCATTTCTTACACTCTTCCCGATAGGAGAGTCGATGAGAAATACATTTAGCGGCGAGATAACGCTATTTAATTAGTAATAATCTTAATTGCCGATTCATTATCTTTGATAGAACGAACGAAACAACAAAATAATATATTCGAATACAAAAAATTAAGTAGTCTAATAACAGATTAATCATGATTGATATACTAATATCAAGTGTACGATATGTTGGCGAGCCGTATTTAAATCTGTCCCTCATTTTACTTAATACGAATACAAGTCAGAAACATTCTTTTACTCGATAATAATGATAATAATATTAAAGAAGCTACCTCTTCCGCAAATATGTCGTGTATATATTATAACGCAGCTGAGTCATTCGCGACCAATCCACGCGCTATAATTCTTACATGCTTTGATACACGAATACGTAATGAATATTTCCGTTACACAAACTGTGCTGAAATACTTTATGCGAATATGGCAAATGTCTTGAGATAATAAATTAAAATCGAGAAATCCTTTATTATATCGTTATATTTTTTATTTTCCTTATTTTTTATTTTTTTATTTTCCTCGCAAATTTGCGCGCTGCAAATTATTACTCTTCCATCTGCTTTCCTATTTTTGTATATCACCGAAAATGCAGAGTCGAATACAAAAGGTTCATAATAAATGAACAAAACTGATTTTATCAAGATGGATTGAACAAAAACGTCTCGTTCTTTACAAACAAAAAATCACAGAAAGAGAGAATAAATAACGAATCAGTCGATTTTATTCTCTCATGTTATGTAGGACCGATAATTAACGCGACAAAAGCCAAACACATGCAAAACATGTATATACGTAGGGAATGCGTTGCGCCTCAACGCTTGCGAAAAAATACTCGACCGTGGAATGCGCCAGCAATATATACGCGTATGAATTTTCGATGTCGCAGGGAGTCGCATTTATGGTATCGTGCTAACGTTAAATAAAATCGCGAATTCTTGTCTCGCACTCGCCATTGTCTATTGCTCGTATTGGCTAAATTGCGTTTCAGCATCGAATCAGTTAGGAAGATTCGCGCGAGAATGTACCTCGTTGGAAAACCAGATTGACGTAAGATATTTACGTAAAGGAAACCATAAATGACGATTGATGATGTTAACAGAATATACCGATAGTCAAGAACCATAGCATTGTGTAAAGTAGAAGGAGTGGAAAAAGAATGAGAGAGAGAGAGAGAGAGAGAAAGAAAGGCGGGGGAAGGGGGGGGGGGGAGAAATCTAAGAAGCTAAACAAATTAATTAATTGTTGAGTTCAGAAAGTAATCATGCTTCAAATTGTTTTTTTTTATCGAGATGGAAAATAAATGAGGAAACTAATCCCTTCCTAATTTTTTTTAAGAAGAAATCGTATTCTTTATATTATTTAATTTCAGAAAAGTCGTTCACAATCACATTAATGGAAAGTACTTTGAAAATAGTTCTCTATGTTTCAGTTACATACTTTAGTTTCTAGAAAATGATGGATCATTACAATCTTTACAAATTTACCATGAGACAAATTTACAATAAAGTTGCAAAAATATAATCTACTCTTAGTAGCACTCGTGACCGACACTAATACAAACGTTGGTTTGTGGATTGATTTCCGGTTGAAAATTTCCGGCAGGAAATTGATTATCTAAAGATTCTGAAGCGTCCTGAAGGATGACGAACATAGACGTGCTAATTTATGTTGAATTCTGGTGAATATGAAAATAGTCTCAATGGAGCACGTCAGGATTACCTTTCGTTTATTTTGAGAGTCCTACGGAGTTTGACGTAAAACGGGCGATTTGCGCCGAAAATAACACGTCTCGTCGTTCAGCCGGTTTCGCGAAGAGGAGACAATTACGTATTTAACAGTCGCGTTTTATCGCATGTCTCGCGTGTGCGATACGTATATATCGGGAAAGTTCACTCTTATCTCGCGAAGCTCGCAAAATACATCCATCGATGCGCACACTGCGGAATAAAGGAGCTTGCGGAAATTAGGTAACGCGTGATTAAGGTAATCAGGTAATGATTTGCGTCACCAACGCATGAAGCGGCATATGCTTTTCGTGGAATTTCATACTAATCCTTTCTTGAAAAAAATTAGGCTTTCAAATGATTACGGATCATAATTATTCGATGCAAAATTATATTCATCAAGGAGAGTGATCCGAAAACGCATAATTTGAAAACGCGCAATTCTTCGATAAAATCTAAAACAAAATTCGACGATGAAAAACCCCATACGTCGTAAAAAATCTCGTTTCCTGTCTGAAATTCTCACGATTCTGAAATTTTCCAGCGAAACCGTAATGCTGTATCTATAATACAAGGTGCGGGCGGCTCTTCTTTCGCTTACGATGTGAAACGAAAAACGGTTAACGGCGGTTTCGTCCAGCAGGTAGCAACGAACGTCTACGCTTCTCTACCTTCAGAAGTGTGTGTGTGTGTGTGTGTGTGTGTGTGTGTGTGTGTGTGTGCGCGTGCATGCGTGCGTGCATACGTGCGTGCGTGCGTGCGTGTCGTTCAAAGCACGCACCTGAGCGTGAAGCAAGGGACTCGTGTTGATGCGGCTTCCACCTGCGCTCAACTCCAGGTATATTTCGATAGCTCAGCATAGAAAAATTCTAACTGGAGAAACAAGTATACACACTCTTTCGAATTAAGAATAAGTTGAAATGTTTTCATGTAATTTTTCTGAGACGTATTATTTATACAACTAATATCAATTAATTATGAAATTAATATATTTTGAGGAGTATTGTGTAACAAATAAACAACTGCGAAATTTGTCCAACAGATCAAATGAAACAAGACAGTGAAAATTTTTCACAATAAATTAATGATGTTACTTTAAACTTAGTGATTTCAGAAAAATAAAACGATAATAAAATAAGAGGAGGAAGGTAGTTATGTAGAGATAAGTGCAGAGAGATTCTTTGGAGCTACACACGCGAAGCTTACATCGCATCTAATGCACTCTTGTTGTCCTTTGAACTGGCGCGTCGCATGTCGTCGATCTAATCACCGAACTTTCAAGAGGCGGAGATTGCACGCGGACCGTCGCTTCTACGATAATTGCACCTGGTAATTAAATGTTTTTTTTTATTCCGCAAAAAAGCCTCTTATAGAGACGGCTCGTTCTACGACGTCGCGAACGCGATATTACAATGAGATTTTGAGCGATCGATATCCTGCACGTCAGGTATGTGGGACCACGCGATTCGCCCTGCAGACTCCGCAATCGGAGATTTCAAAACTAATGGTGGTTTAAGTTAAGTAAATCAATATATGACATCAATATATTTAATGATGATTTTATATTGTTTCAAAAGTTTAATCCGACAAATTTTGCGATGTCTAATTTTGTGACGAATATGCCAGTATGTATGATATTGTTCCATACCCGCGTGGCATAAAATGTGATAAAGAATAAATAAAACAGTAGGATAATAAAAACGCAGGAATATTAGAACAATGATACGACGACTCGTGTTGATGCGGCTTCTATCTGCGCTCGACTTCAGGTATATTTCGACTCGGGCTACTGTTGCTTTTGATTATATCGCAGGATTCATTGCGAGGATTGATATCAGACATGATGTGCGTCACGATTACATTTTGCGTCGCACACAATCACAGTCTTTCATTGTCATGTATACGATGCAGTAGGAAACGACTAACTGTTTTGTCCTCGTTTGTTAAAAATTTCATTATTCGCGTTACGTTATAACTACTCTCTCTCTCTCTCTATGTTTTCCCCTCCTTCGCTACTGTTATAGATCTTTTGTCGTGCACACGAGTGCAAATTTGAAAAATGTAATTAAAAGACATTTGTATTATGGCAAATTCAACAAATTTTATATATATAGAATAATTAAAAGTATGTATATAAAAATCGATACATTTTAACTAATTTGAAAATCGTATACAAAATATGTTATATAAAGATGTTTTGCGTGCGACTAAAAGTTGGTAAAATTATAGTTTAAAATTTCGTTATAATGCGCTAAGAAGAGACTTTCCCTTATCATGCCATCTAGTATTGAACTCACTCGCAGGAGATTTCAATAGTTTCGTTATCACGTTGCATACACGCGATACAAGTTACGAACAAAAAGAGGATGAAAAATTAGGCAGTGTCTACATCTGGATTACATTTTTCCAAAGTAGCAAAATAAATGTCTCCAATGTTAATCGTCTGCTCTCGGCACACATAAATTTATAGATATAAGCCTAATTTTGATCAGTCGAAACGAATTCCATTTCTTCAACGTTCTTACTTGTTTTTTTTGTTCTTATTTTACATTCTACCTAATTTCGGTTCCACATTTATTCTTTTTAATGATTAGCAACCGGAAATTTAGCGCGCTGCTCAATTATTTCCGTGTCATTAACTGACGGTACGATCCGCCCAATGGATTTTACTTATGCATTTGACGAGTGCTGTGATCAAATTGGTGATGGTCTGTTGACATTTCGTCGTTATTCAGAGGATATATTTTTGAGCCAATTTCATTTCTCAGATACGTTATTCACTCAGTTCTTGAGATATCTCCTGAGATCCTAAACAGAAATAAACAACAAGAATATGAAAAAATTATTGGTATATTAGTGAATATTGGTATACTATTGGTATACTATTGAAAAACAATAATTGACCAGACTACTGGTATACTATTGAAAAACAATAGTTTTACCAGTTTTACCAATAATTTTTTTCATATAATCGTAGTTTTTTTCACACATCTTATAGCGATATTTTCGGATACTATCATCTTTTTACTCATTATTATCACTTCGCAGGTGCATATCAAATGTTATCGGCAAAAACATAGGCAGAAACAGGACGTCAAAAGCCACAAGCCTCTTTGTCAGTCGCAGAAACGCCAGACTACGCCTCGAAATACGCGTAACGATACAGCTTTTCGGCTGTATAGCGGCTGAATAGTATAGCGTTAACGCTCATGAGCGTCTATAACAGTATCAGTCGATGGATGGACCATCAAGTGTGCAGAAGCATGGACTCCCCCGCTTGCTACAATTGTCCAGATTCATTCGTAAATTACTTAATGAAACGTTTGTGCGGCTCTGAATCGATTCGGCCGATCTTTTGTATATATATACATAAATTTAACGAACCAAGAATATCGATCGCAATTTTCTTAATTTAGCCGACTTGCCCCTAGTTTTACAATCTCCGATTAACCAACCGATTAAATATTTCAACGTGATTAATTCTTATCAATTCTGCTTAACGACAAATGCAATTAATCAATTCCAATGAAATAATCAACCGATTAAGTTAATCGGAGATTATAAAACCGGCCCTTAGCAATTTCAACGTTCCTCACTCGCAAATACTCAAATTATACCAGAGATTTAACGACCGATCATAACTCTATATAAATTGCTATACAATCCTACATTAGTTTCGCGTTCCAGAAAAATTAAGAATATTTGTATCAGATGCATTGCGTACCATACCGCATAGTGAGTGAAAAATTGTCGCGAATGAAGAAGACCATTTTGATGATTTGTAGCATCAACTTAACTTCCTATAGATTGTTACATCGCGATTCATTATAGTTTTTTTACGGTCGATCTCGCATCCACGATTCATCGCGGAAGTTATCGTTAATCAACGCGAGTCAACGATCAATCGCTGGATCTCGCATCTTGATACGTTTTTACACGTCGGAATTTGCGATGTAAATCATGATTTTCTGCGATTATTGACATTTTTCGATTCCATAACATTTTTCGTTACGACCATAAAAATGTATCTCATGTCAAAGCGATCGAAAGATTCTACGCAATTATACCTACCGAGTAGAAGTAGGAAGCACAACTTCGTACGATCGGACGCTCGCGGGGCCCGACGACGCGCTTAGCGATGGCGACTTGACTCAGGGGGGCCTGACTCACCTGCCACGACGTGTTGCGGCCGCATTTTCCGTCACGTTGTACGCACGGTGGTCCCCTTCGTCCTCTCACGCAGTTGGCATCCTGTGCACACTGATTTTTCTTTCTTCCGTTTGCTTCGTTCGTACCGTCGAGTAAGATTCTTTGCAAAGTTCTTTCTTGTTCTCCTTTCCTCTTCTCTCTTCTCCACTCCTCTCCTCTCCTCTCCTCCCCTATGAGCCACTCTTTCACCTCTTACACCCGCGCGACCACGACCGATGACGAACGCGCGCCAAACGAGACTGCGAGTTGTACCGTCGCCACCCGGAGAACGCTGCTCCTTCCTCGTCCATCCCCCACTCAAGCAGTACTGTGTATTCACCTGGTGACCATAGTTACCTGCTTACCTGCCTGTTTACGTAGCGGATACAAGCAGAAGAGTAAAGTTGTGATACTTTTTCCGCAACCAAATTTCCAGAATATCATAAAACTTTTGTTCATTCAATATTAAACTCATAGAAGATATTAAAGTCACCTTTACGTCCGGTACGTTGCCGTCATTTGTAATCATCTCTCCATCCGTTGCTTCTTCCATTTCTTGTTCGTGACTCATAACTGGATGGTAAAGACGAACTGCAGAGAGGCGAACATAGTAATACTGAATAACACGTGTTTTATGTAAACTGTCGTGTACAACTAAAATGAAAAACATTGAGTTCAATAATATCTGTTATATATTGCAAAAACATATCAACTGTTACTCTATAATGATGTGTGGTGTATCCTCTACTTACATAATCCTATATAATCATAATTCTATACCATCTAGAATAGTGTCTGAAATATGAAAGCTAAACATATATATATATTAATAGAATAATTATTTTACGCATAAAAAAATTTGTTTACACGTGTATCCAACTTTTGTATACATATTTATGTGTTACGTTCAAGCATACAAAGAATACCCCCGCAACATAAATTGTAGATATCTTTTATTCGAAAAACTTTTCTTATTCCCGATTTTTTAATTCTCATTTAAATTCATGCTTTTTTAAATTCATGCTGCACATTTGAAACTGAATATAAATGCTTCTATAAAACTATATAAAAGTAAAATAAAATGCTTGACAAAACATTTTCTATACGTCTCTCTGTGTACGGATAATTCCATTTTACTTTTTCATCTTTTACAGTCTAAATTATTGCGTCGGAAAATTGTGAGAAAAAAAGAAAACCTCTACCGTGACAATGCCACACTATCGGACATTGCCGTGACCAGGATTCGAACCTGGGTTACTACGGCCACAACGTAGGGTCCTAACCACTAGACGATCACGGCTACAAGAGGACTTGTGCAATTTTGTCGTGAAATTAATGTTCTCTCAATGTAGAATTTTCATTCTAATTATTCTATCTCTATATACGCATGATTATTATTTAATATAACTATTTAATATAATTAAACTTACTTAACTAAACTTACTTATATAACTAAACTTACTTAATATAACTATATATGAACTTTTTTACGGCATACACATACAGATTTTGACATACACGAGCCTGCTGGCACGTATATATTACAGATGAGTAATGTTAAAAGAACGGAAAATGTCCGGAAAATGAACGGACGTTCAAATAATAATAAAATTATTAAAATTATTAACTTTATGATAATTTATATATCTTAAATATATCGATAATAATCTATTACAGTTCACTTATTAATTGTTTCATTATTTAATTTCCTATAATAGTTATATATAATAATATTTATTAGCGGTTATATAGGCTAGGATACAATAATATACATATCGCATTGTAAGAAACAACGTGGTAATTAAACAATCTTTCGTCATTACAATATGTGTTTCTTAATTTTAGAACGGTGAATAATGTTACTAAAGAAGGAAATATCGTCTGATCTATTATATATCGTTAAACATCATACTATTTAATAATGAAAGATACTTCAATTTATCGCTGAATCGTATCATTTAAAAATAAAAGTTCATTGAACTTGCCGTTGAGGTTGCGTTCAAAAACCTCACTTAAGTTTAAAAACCTGCACCCGTCGAACTCGCACCGTTCATAAAGCGGGATCTATAATGAGAATTTAAGCTCTAAGCCTTAAGAAATTGATCAATCATAGTCGAATTTGAAGCGAATAATTTGTTTACACGTGTAAACGAATAATCGACTGTAATTGGTTAATTTCTTAAGACTTAGAGCTTAAATTCTCATTGTAAACCTTGTTTAAGGCCAAATTTATCGTCACTTCTATCATCTTTTGAGTGGTCTATAATAGGCAAGAATATATTCATAAGAAGTAAGAATAAGAAATTGACCAATCATATTCGAATATAAAGAGAATAATCAACTATAATTGGTTAATTTCAAACCTTTATTTTTCATAAACATACTTCTACTGCCCATTGTAGACCACGTTTTAGAGTACGTAAACCTAAAGAAATATATTGATTGGTTGGTCAACTTTTTGCTGCTTAAGTCTTATGTCCACAGGACGCAGTAACGCTTGCCGCGCGAAGGAAATGCCGTAGCCAATCAACACGTCATTTTTCGATAAGAACTAGAAGTTTATTGGCTACCCCCCGAACTTCCGCCGCGTGCCAAACGTTTTCGCGTCCTGTGGGCAGAAGCCATTACTGCTTATGGCAATCTATGTATGACCTCAGGTCTACAATAGGTTTTAAGCCTTAAGAAATTGACCAATCATAATCGAATATGAAAAGAATAATTGAATGTGATTGCTCAATTTCTCAAGGCTTAGGGCTTAGAGCATCTATTGTATACTGAGACTGAAGATTTATAGAGCAGAAACTGTCGACTACCAAAGCGAGTTCTGATTGGCTTCTGCCTTTTTGCCTTTTCTGTCAAAGTGTGAATTCTCCCTTAGACTTAAGCAATAAGGAAATTAACCAATCAATCAGTATATTTCTGTAAGTTTATGTATTCCAAAAAATAATAGAATTGGCGTTTGGCCTTAAACAGAAGTAACTAGATTTCAAACAGTTGAAATCCCTAGTTACAAGCAATGTGAATCCTTCATCGATGCCTGTTGTAAATATTATATAAAAGCTGATAACAGCATGTCGTCTGCTCCACTGAGGATTTAATATGGCTGATTTAGACCGCGTTCGATTTGAGCCATACATGACTGTGTTCAGAAATCTTTTTCGACGGATCAAGTAACAATTAATTGTCCAATCAAGATAGAAAGAGCAAAGAATTTTTTATCATGATTGGTTAATAAACGCTACTCTATTTGTCGAGTAGGATTTCTAAACGCACCCCATGCTGTAAGCATTGATCACTACATAACATACTAGGAGTAGTGGCGTAGTGGGAGCCATGGCCTGTAAGCAGATCTGTAAGACTATAGCCGACCGGACAAAACGGTGATATATGCTACAAGATAAGTTATATGATACAAGCGACGTGATACATACTTGTATCAATGTTAAACCTTGTTGAATTTTGAACAAAAACAGCGGCGAATGGAAGTTGCTCAGGAGTCACTAAATGAAGTCAACGACGATGCAGAATTACTGAAACGTGTTATAACAGGTGGCGAAACATGGGTTCACGGATATGACGTCGAAACTAAGGCTCAATCGTCCCAGTGGAGGCATTCTGGCTCTCCAAGACCGAAAAAGGCTCGACAAGTGCGGTCGAACGTGAAGGTTATGCTCACTTTGTTCTTAGATTTTAATGGCATAGTGCATCATGAATTCTTGCCACGAGGTCAAACGGTCAATAAGGAGTGCTACCTACAAGTTCAACGCCGTTTGCGTGAAGCAATCCGAAAAAAACGCCCGGATTTGTGGAAAAACAATTCATGGTTTTTGCACCACGATAATGCACCTGCTCACACTTCATTGCTTGTTCGTGAATTTTTGGCCAAAAACAATACTGTAACGATGCCCCAGTTTCTATATTCGCCAGACATGGCTCCGTGTGACTTTTTCCTATTTCCAAAAATAAGGAGAACCTTAAAGGGCCGTCGTTTTACAAGCATAGATGACATTAAAAGCGCATCGCTGAAAGAGCTAAAGGCTATCCCAAAGATCGAGTTTGAGAAGTGTTTCGAGGATTGGAAGAAGCGCTGGTACAAGTGCATAATATCTAATGGGGACTATTTTGAAGGCGACAACATTAATGTAGACGAATAAAAAAATTTTTTTTTCAAAAAACGAAAATTCCCGTTATTTTCTAAACACACCTTGTATTTCTAAAATATTCATGAGATGTCTCAACGATGTGTAAAATACTTTCTTTTGATTAATAATATTACAAATATTTCTTTTTTATTTATAATGAGAAACTAACCGTAACCCCCATTCATAAATCCCGGTCTACAATAGGTATTTTAAGCCTTAAGTTTTAAGAAATTGACTAATCACAATTAATTATTCTCCTCACATTCGACTGTGATTGGTCAATTTCTTAAGACTAAAAGCTTAAAGTACTTATTGTAGATCAGGACTAAATCCTGGTCTACAATAATGTTGGTCCACAATAGGTATTTTAAACCTTAAATCTTAAGAAATTGACTAATTACCATTGATTATTCTTCTATAATTCGGTTGTGATTGGTCAATTTCCTAAGGCTTAAGGCTTAAAATATTTATTGTAGACCTGGACTGATATGTCAGCTGAAATTACTCTACACAGAGAATCAGCTACGGACCTAACACTCCCGATTTTGATTGCTGATTGGCCGTTGTCGGCCAATCCACAAGCGAGACTCTACTTGCGTTTCTCTTATTATTTACGTTCAAAATACACACAAAAAGAGAGAAAAATATATTCCCTCACCGTAGTTATGAAGTAGAACTTCTCTTTCACCCTGGCCATATAGTAGTAGTATTACCATATATGTAATACTACAATACTATATGGCCAGGATGAGAGAGAAATCTTGTTTCATAACCACAATGCAGGCATATATTTTCCTCTCTCTGTGTATTTTGAATGTCTTACGCATGCATCGGATTGAGGTCTCCGCTAATAAAAAATAAAATATATTTTAACATATATGTGTGTGTATATATATATATATATATATATATAATCTTCCGTCTTCGCTTCTGAGACGGCTCCCTTTTAAGCACGTGTCAGACTACGGATTAGGATTGAGATTGGATTGAAATTTGATTAATCAGAGCAAAATTCACTAAACTTACATTATTATAGGCAATATAGAACAACTGGCTATATAGTAATATTACATATATGAATATTACATATGGCAGAAACACATTAAAGGTGCATTCGAGGAGACGCCATTTAATGCTACCGCGTTATCCTATCCTTGTTGTATATGTGAAGAGTAATAAAGATAGAATGACGCGGTAGCGTTTAATAGCGTTTCCTCGAACACATCCTAAGTAATATTTAATTGACTAATCAGAACAAAATAAACTAAGATTTCTTCATCATGATCGGCCAATTTGATGTTACTTATCTTTATGGCTTCTACCCACAGTGCGCTTGCCGCGCGACAGAATTTCGAGCAGTGACCAATCAACATATTGTTTTTCGGTAGAGCTAGAAGTTTATTGGTTACCGCACGAACTTACGTCACGCGACAAGAAGTGACGCGGTAGCCAATAAATTTTTAATTTTCGTGGAAAAACGTTTGATTAGCTACCGCGTCGTTTCTTGTCGCGCGACAAGCGTTGCCGCGTCCTGTGGGCAGAAGCCAATAGTCCTAGTCTATAATAGATACTTTAAGCCTTAAGAAATTGACTAATCACAATCGAATTATGGAAGAATAATCAATTGTGATTGGTCGATTTCTTAAAGCTTAGAGCTTAAATTCTCATTGTAGATCCCGCTATAAGTGCGAATTTCCCCTCCCCCTGCCCCGCTTTAAGTAGGAAAGAACCTCGACTGTATATTAAAGTTACTAGAAATTAATGAAAAATTACTAGCACTAGCATTTACTTTCAAGTAGTCTGGCTCAGCGATGAAATGAACAGATTGAGATACTTCAATCATCAGTCATACAATGAAGGAATGTAAGATAGACTTTTCAAGATACGACAATTGATAAAATTGGCAAAGATGGAAAAGATAATCCATCTCCTTTAACAAAAAAGGAATCAGAGATCGATTCGTCAATTCAACATCTATCGGTCCATCGCATATCGTATTCGGCCGCACCCGGCGAGCTTCGCGTCTCTCCGCGCGTTCCCACTACCGCTGGTAGTGGCCGCCTAAGCCGTCGAGAGCGAAAATGTTAATTCGCTGCTACTGGTGATTCACGCTGTCACGCGTCGATTGTCTGTTCATCCCGTCCCACCGAGAGACGATCGACGAGCCTCGGTTCTACTCAAGCAGATGAGTGAGTGACTGCGTTCGCTTTTCGCGAATCATATTACCATCAGCAATCGATATCAATGAATTGGTAGCGACGATCAAGGATCAGGTTAAATAAATAATTGGTCTGTTTTTTTACAGCTGCACTGCTGAACTGGTGCAATAAGTTGAAGTGAAAAAATATATACTTGTCTTACTTCAACTTATTGCACTAGTTCAGTAATGCAGCTATAAAAAACATTGGATTGAAATTTGAGTCCGCATCGAGACATTCTGTTGTCGTTGTCGACATGGCATTTTCTTTAGTTTTTTTTCCACAAATCACAACCTTAAACCTTAGGATCGTCAGTACTGCGTTTTAAAATTAGTGTTTTTCGTCTAGTCATATACTCGTAGTAACACCTGAGCCGATTGGAATTTTGCGAGTGTCCAGGTAAAATTTCGCTTCCGCCGCACCTATCGAGTACACTTTCTAAAGCGTGACTCATACTGATGAGAGAGAGAGAGAGAGAGAGAAGGGGGAGAGAGAGAGAGAGAAAGAGAAAATAAAAATATTAAAGTACAATTCCACTAAGTCCGTCTAGTTGTGCAGTGGCAAGGGTCCGTAGGGCAATCATTTATGCGGATGTGTTGGTAAATATTAAAGAAAACAATTTCGTATGTGATATATTTTGAATCACATAAAAACTGATTCTGTTGGAGAAAGAAAGTATCACTTATACAAGGCTGTTCGAAGACTGTACCATGTGCAGTCATATTTATACACAGTTGTGTCGACAATTAGTGAAAATTTAAACAAAAGTGTAAAGACAATATGGTTACAAACACTGACCGTTCATTTAACCTGAAATCTATGCCCCCTAATGGTCGACTTGATGCATCGAACTCTGATTTAGTCGCTAGTTAGATATTAAACGATAATCATATATATTTCTATAATAACATATTTTTACAGAATGATGGAAGAACCATTGAGTCAAGACGCTTCGCCTGCCAGCGATGGTAATTTCTCAGCGGTTGGTGGTGATCTCAACTCATCCAGTACCATAGTTAGCCTGGATGAGAGAATACTAGACATCACGTCGCGACACACTTTGAATGTCCTACGGACACCGTTGACTAAAAAGGCCAAGCGCGTCCGCTTCTTTCGCAATGGCGACAAATATTACACTGGTGTAGTAATGGCGGTGACACCTGAACGATATCGCAGTTTCGATAGCCTCGCGTCCGACCTAACGCGTGCCTTAGTATCCAGTGTGACCTTGCCGAATGGTGTTCGCGCCATTTATACAATGGACGGTCGCAAAGTGCAGAGCGTGAGCGATCTGGAAGATGGTAAATGCTACGTGGTATCTGGTCAAGGTGAAATCTTCAAGAAGGTGGAATACTCGTCATCCAAGGTCAGACGCGGCAGCTCCCTGTCGGGGCTGCCGCAGTCACCGGCAGCTGGTATTAGTAGTAGTACCGGTAGGCAGACCAGCGCGATCCCGCTGTGCGTCAAGGCACGCATAGTGACGCTGATTCGCCATGGTACCAAGCCGCGCAAGGTTCTACGACTGTTGCTCAACAAACGTAATGCGCCTAGTCTTGAACATGCAATGGAGGCGATCACGGAGGCTGTGAAGCTCGATTCTGGAGCGGTGAGAAAGGTTTACACGTTGTCGGGTCAGCAGATCACCTCGCTCGAGCAGTTCTTCGAGAACGACGACATTTTCGTGGCGTACGGCCCGGAGAAGTCCGCCCAAGAAGACTTCGAGCTGGACTTTGAGGAGACCAAATGCGTGCAGAGCTTCCGACGATGTCTCTGGAGTTCCAAGCGTCAGAGCGGCCCGATGCCGAGGATGCCGAGAAAGTCTGGCAAGAAGACGCTCACCACACCGCAAGTCAGGACCCCCAGTCCGTCGTCCTCGATATTACCGCAACCGTTGAGGCTGCACTACGCCGTGGGTCATATCATCGGTGAAGGGAACTTTGCCGTCGTTAGGCATTGTATTCACAAGTGAGTATCGGAACAGACTAACGATAAGAAGGGGCAGAATTTGTAATGAGAGCTAGCTAAGGAATAGAGATGAAAATGCTGGATCAACCGATAGATTATTCCCAACGTTGATAGTTCTCAGACTGTGTACGAAAAAAACCGAGGTTGTCTGTTTGACGAGAATACATACATGTCGTTGTTAATAATGAATATGTATTGAACCCTCTTCCCAAAGTTATTCGAATTATATCGAACAATGCGAAACGTAACGATGTTACTTTCAGGTCTACCGGTGCGGAATACGCTATAAAAATCGTGGACATGTATAGGTGTCAAGGCAAGGAGATGTTGGCGAGCGAAGTGGCGATCCTGAGGCAAGTTTGCCATCCAAATATAATCAGTTTGATCGCGGAACAGGAGACCGCTAATCAATTGTTTTTAGTTATGGAACTCGTAAAGGTGCGTCACAACTGCAATATATATATAGCAAGAAACGCACAAATGATTCGAAAGATTTTATTTCGTTTCATAGGGCGGAGATTTGTTCGATGCGATCGCAGCTGCGACAAAATTCTCAGAAGTGGAAGCAAGTGTGATGATCGGTCACCTCACGTCCGCCCTGGCTTATCTGCACTCGCATCATATTGTTCATCGTGACGTGAAACCCGAGAACCTTCTGGTCGAGATGGACGGCAGTCACGTTAAGTGCTTGAAACTGGGCGATTTCGGACTCGCGCAGATAGTTCGAGAGCCTCTATACACCGTCTGCGGTACACCAACTTACGTAGCCCCGGAAATTCTCGCAGAAACCGGATACGGCTTGAAGGTACGCAATATATCGATCTTCATCAAAACTTTTATTTAAGATCAATTATCATTCTTTCAGATCGACGTATGGGCGGCTGGAGTAATCCTATATATCCTTTTGTGCGGCTTTCCGCCGTTCGTCTCACCGGAGAACGAACAGGAAGAGCTATTTGAACGTATTCTGAGCGGACAGTATGAGTTCACATCGCCATATTGGGACACGATATCCGACTCTGCGAAGCAGCTCATCTCGAATATGCTGCAGGCGCAGCCCGAGCTTCGTTTCAGCGCCGAAGACGTGCTGGATCATCCGTGGCTCGCGGTAACTGTCACTGATAACATACGATTATTGTATCACAATTTGGAAGGATCTTTCGGGTCCCAATCTCACCACAATCCAGCATGGCTTGACTCTTTCTTTCACTCACTATAACCGACGCAGCGCGCGATTTAATGTTTTCCCCTCTCGTCTACATGCTCACACGTTCGCTATCGAATTTATTATTTTGGGCACGCTATAAGGCTCTAGAGTGGGTGTTGCGTCTAGAATGTCGATAATGGATAAAGGAAGGGAAGGGGTTTAACGAACGTCAAATTTATTAATTAATTGACTAGTCGTCGAATTTTCCAATTTTTTTTTATATACCCATAGAGTTCTAGATGGAGAAGCGACATGTGCGGTATATCAAGAGCCGCCATCTTGTTTCTCCGCATGATAATAGTAGTCTACACTGCTGAACTGATGCAATGAGTTAGAGCGAGACAAAATAGAAAACGTCAAAGCAGGTTAGCTGCTCTAAGAAACTGGCTTATAGATTATAAAAAAGAAAGTAGGTTAATATAAAATGACACGTGAAGCATAGCTTGAGCGCTCACGGCACATATATTGAAATTGGCAGAAAAGTTAATTGACAAGCTGTGACGATAATTCATCCATAGATGGGAACAATATGGTGCTGAATCACGCGATTTAGCTAGCCAATCAGACAGCTTCCCTCAATGTCGCTTCTCTATTTATCTAGGACTATATACCCGATATAAGACAATTGTGTCCGATGACTTTTGTTTTGAGAGTTTGTCGTCGACGTTTCCTACGCTTTGCTCGCTGAATAGAATTTCCGTATCGAGCCGTAAATCGAGCGGAAACTCGCCTCTCCCGTCGTCAGCTTTGATCACAAACTACAGAAAGCTTTCGTAGTGGTTTGCTGTATCTGTAGCAGTGCTTTTTCTTTTCTTTTGCCCCGCCTCTGTATATCAGCAGAGCTTTCTAGGAGGCGAGCAGACCGCAGCATCAGCATCCACCGGCGCGGCGGAGCAACACCGGGATCAGCAGCGTAAGCCGATAAGACTAGCGACCTTTGAGTTCGACTTTAAGAAGCAGCGCGGCAACCGACAGGACTCGCCGAACACGGAGGCTGTTAGGACGAGCGCGAGGGCCGAATGGAAGCGAGACAGTGTTGCCGTCAAACCCCGAAATGAATCGTCGAAAGAGCGAGAAGACTGCGACGAGATCGATTTTGCCAATGGCAATCGCAGGGAAGAAGAGAAAGAAGTGGAAGAGATCGATGACGGCGATGATAACGATGATTTGATATTTCTCGATTCCGACTCGCTACAGGACATTCATAGTCTCAGCCGTTCGATGCACGATCTGATAAACAACCTGAACGAAAACAATACATCACGATGTCGTTTAACATCGCGCAGCGCCGCATCGTCATTCAACAGCATACCGGAGAATTTCAACTCGTCGCTGCGAGACGATGACTCGAAACTGGCGTACAATTATCACAGTAACTCGTCGATTCGTTGCGAGGAAGAGATTGCCGAGAATTGTCCGAAAACTCCCAGAAACTACCAGGGCGATAACGGAAACACATCAAAGACACCCAAATATTCCGACATTCAGTACGAAACTCCCAAGTTATCGTCCAACCGTTCTCTTGTTGACAGCAACGGAAGAAGATACAACCGGAAAAACCTGTTCGACGACTTCCGCAACAGCAATGTATCGGCCGCTGTCGTATCGACGTCCAGCGAAAGCAGCTTGTCCCATAGCTCAATCGGTGGTAACGACATTGAGACCTCCGATAGCTTTGTGAATATTCAGTTTGCGCGACTGGCGCACGATCAAAGATCGAACTCGACACAGAGCATGGAGTCGACCGACAGCTTCGAGAACGTGAGCTTCCGGTATGCTGGCAATGCCAACGACAATGGTCGTCTCTCAGCAGCGGATCAACCGATTCCTCCGAAACTCACGACGCACGGCAATTATCAGCAATCTGCCGCCAAGAAGCCGCAAACTCGAATCGTCACTCTCAACTCGACGTCGAGATCAGCCAAGCTGGACAATCAAACCGAGGGGAAGACTTGTGGCAATCCGAGAGTTCAGGAAATGAAATGCGCGAGGAACGAGCCAGTCAAGTTGCGACACGAGAGATACATAGGTAGAAAGAGTCAAGTAGACCCCAAGAACGCGGGCAAGAGTAAGAGATACAGCTGCTTTTCATCGTGTGCCGCCAAGAAGTCATTGGAGACGGTCGGTGACGACAAGGTGGTGACGCGCAAGTTTAACTCTACGGACGAGCTGAGAGAAGCCGCCGAGCGGCAGAAACCGATGGCGAGTAAGACGAAACGGTTCAGCCTATATTATACGCCGCAACCGTTAAGAAAGACCTATCTCGAAGGGGAGACCAGAGCTGGGAGGATCGCGTGCAAATCAACGGCTCGTGTCAATAAGTCCGTGACGGAAACGAGCAAAGACGACGAGGCAGAGAAAACGGAGAAGAGTCGGAAATCAATGGTGGACGCTTCGACGATCGCCAGCAGAAGCAAGTCTAGCCGACAGAACGTTCAAGTGCGGCCGAGTGTGGTGAACGCGAGTATAATCACGAGTAGGACAAAGTGATGATACGGTTGGCAATCGACGGGTTTATCGTATTTTGGGCTGTGCCGATCTTTAATCACCACTGGACAGGACGCTGGACGAGAGCGACAGAGTCCAATGGTGTGATCAAGCGCTTGAAATAACCGAAAAGGCAATTGTTGAGAGAGAGAGACCTTCCTTCTACTACATAATTCTGTGCGCGCGTTTGAGAAGCATATTACGTTGCATGAAGTTTTGATAAATTGCACGTGGAAGAATTATAGTAAGGTTAGCGAGAGAAGCGAGAGAAAGGGGAAAGGAGATTTATGAAATATATTTAATTCTTAAGAAAATATCTATTAAACTTATTACTTCGGATCCCCCTCTAGGTTCTCTCCAATTGCAAAGTCTGTTTTAAGATAACATAGAGCACTCAACACGCGGGACAAGACGGTACGAAGCCATTCTTTTAACTTGCGTATATTTTCATAGAAAATTTCCATTGCTGTTGCTGTGAAAATTGAATAACCGAGGAAGACCAAAGACGGTTAGTGGCTGAAACATTTTTAACGAACATAGTAATACCAGGTTAGAAGTTGTGCAAAAATTGTACTTTCCAGTATTATTTTATCGAGTTAATCGGAAGGATATTTTAGCAATTAATCCCGGTTGCAATCATCCTTTTCTAGAGAGAGAGAGAGAGAGAGAGAGAGAGAGCGAGCGAGCGAGCGATGCTAGTTTAGAGTTAGAATAAGAACACAGTTAACCGCGATCAACATTGACTGATGTTGATACAACCTGAATCGTCCTAAAATCATGTCGGCACTGTAAAAATTAAGTCGAATACGAGTGGTGATGATCGAAATTTGTTGAACATTTGGGCGAATTTCGAAATAAGAACAAAACATGCCAAATGCATTTAAGTAGGTTATTTTATATCAGATGTCTACGTAAGTCTAGATGTAGATGAAACGCAAAAATAGGTGAAAGAGTATTCAATCGACCCTTTCAACTTCGTGATGCGGAATAAGTTTTAATTAGATGCGTGTTGATGTACAAAACCAATCCAAGAGTTTATTTTTTAAAATCATTTTGAGTCCGTATTTCAAAAGGAAACAAAAATATAAATTCAACAGTATAATATGTGTGTGTGTTTAGATTTATTTGTGAAAAATTCAATTGTAACACGTCCTTTTATTTTAGACGCACATACATATACTTTATAATCTTTGTTAAATATGGTTTATCAAGACGATTTAGAAATAAGCTCACTAATATTATACGGAGGTTTTTTAGGACTTACAGTTATTTATTTATTCTGTTTGTACATTTTACGAAAGAAATTTGTTCTAGATAGAAGTAAGTTTTGCAATTTTAGACCGAAAGATTAGGATTTAAACCAAAAATTCCCTCGGAGAGTAGAATGTATGGTCGAAAGATTTAAATTAGTAGATAAGAGAATTAAATTTGATTTTCGATAGAATGCGAATGATTAACAATTGGCGATTAGCAATTAGTGATTAGCGATTAGCGATTAGCGATTAGCGATTGGAGACTTATCGAGACAAAGGGCGACAAATGGTATAATTCTGAGATGCCCCAGATAAACGCAGTGCATAATTAAATTTGCTCAAGGAAGGGCGAGAAAACAATTATTTTTATAAAAGTGCCGTCGAATTACGGAATCGTACAAGCAATAATAAAAGACGACGATAGAAATTGACGGAGAAGAGCACATACTGCGCAAGGAGAGAGACAGAGAGAGAGAGAGAGAGAGAGAGAGAGAGAGAGACGACTATTATTAAAATTATTTTTATAGATGTTTGTAAGATGAAGGCAAGAATTGAGTGTCAACTCGGTTAAGTCAAGGGGAATGCAATCATTTTCGTGCAATTAAAAATTTGAATAAAAGATGCATACAATGTATCAATTGTAGAAGTACAGTTATTCTTTTTTATTTTATTAGTAAAAATATACAGCTTCTTTATTTTTACGTCTTCTGCAAATCAAGAAATAATGACGAACACATACTATATGTTAAAAGAACACTGTATATATATTTATCGAAATATTTTTATCTATGAGTATCATGTTTAATTTTCTCTTTAGACTTTTTTAAATTTTCTCTCTATTGAAGCTCTAAAGAGAAGGAAAAGGGAGTGGTAATATAATATATAAATCTGTAAGTAAAAATTTGTAGAACATTAAATATCATAAGTTGTAGAGAATATTTTGAGGATATATAGATATATTAATAGATGAAGAATATTGGTACTTAAAATCTCGTTTAGTTCTCTTGACTCGATTTTATAAAAACAGAAAATTGTGGGACACATGTCGCGCCCTTTGTTGCTCGATTGTCGCTAATTTACGACCACTCTTGCTACAGCAGTTTTCCAACAGTTTTTGTAACGCAGTCGTGTGTGATGTATATCGACAAATCGTATGTACATAATCGTAACGATATAAGGCTCGATTACTCGTTAAACGATAAAAATAGCAGTGTTATTGTGATTCTTTCGCTCGTACGTTCGTTCATTCACTCGCACGTGTCGCAGGATTCCGATTTTTAGAATTTATTCGCGAATTTATATTAATATGCTAAATGATATAAGTATTTTTTGTTCATATTCTGTTGTTTTATGCCTTTAATATTGTAACAAGTACACCGCTCCGCGCAATTATGATAGGTTTCAAACGTGATTCACGCCAAATATTAAGATATATTGACTAGAGATATATTTATATTACACATTATATATCATATATTATAATTACTATACATATATACATATATAAATATAGGATTCACGCATGAAGGAAAACGTTATATAGATAAGGTAATTTTATTCTGTGTCTGTAAATTAGTTATATCTGTTTAATTTTGCAGTTCGTGACAATGGATTAAAAAGGTAAATGGTAGCGTACTTGAGCGTAATATTAATCACGTAAGATTATTTAATTCCGAGAAAAAGAGAACAAATTTGTGCGAATAAAATTAGTCAATTAATTTTCGCAATTCTTACGAGAAACACATTTCACTCACGAAACCGTTTATTCAAAACACGCGTGCATGCTTTGTGTATGTGCGTGCGTGCGTGCGTGCGTGCGTGTGTATGTCCTAAACGAATCTCGGTTCCCATGGTGTGCAAGTAAAACGGGTGAAACTGGGCAGAAAAGTCATGTATAATTGTGCAAAATTCGCGATGGTTAGTGGAAAATTAATTATTTTGTCTGAACTAATGAACACACGAGAAAGGGTAGGCCGTATATTGTACAAAGAAAAATAGTTTACTTCTTGTGATCTCCTAGCAACGATGAGCATCAACTGATTTTTAAAGGCGGAGTAATGCAGTAAGCAACGAGCGGCATGTGACACAGGGCTGTACGTCGAAAAGAAACGCGCCTCTCGCTATCAGTTGATACTCATCGTTATTAGGAGATCTTCAGAAATAAGCCATTTTTCTTTATAAAGAGTCTAGCCTATCCTTTCCTATGCGCTCATTAGTTCAGATAAAATAATTAATTATTTACTAACTATTGCGAATTTTACAAAATGGTATATGACTTCTGCTCAGTTTCACTCTTTCTACTTGCACACCACGGAAACCGAGATTAATTCAGAACACCCTATATATATGATGAACGCACAATGATGCAATTGTTACTTGCGTTTCTGAAATTGTTCGATATTATGATTTACAATAGGCATTTAATTTCTGATTTATTCGAGATTCTGACTGAATTAGTCGATACGAAGCATTTTTGTCAGCAGTAGTGCAGATGAAATTAATTGCAGACGAATAAATTACACGTATGCGTTAATTGCACAATCAATCGTATCAACTCGCTTGAGAGCATGAGAATTTCTACTTTATTACCATTTACGATTATTATGCGTCACACATCGTCATAAAAAATGCACCTACAAATATTTATATTTAATGTACTGCCACATGAAGCTTATTATACTTATATTGGGAAATATAATTGCTAAATTTCAAATTTTTATATCTCAAAATTGCTTCTTTCCGTGATTCTCATACCGATTTGCTGCATCTCTCCTCGATTAATTACGACGTTGATTACCTCGACAAGATATAATCAGATTGTATAACAATAACATGAAATAAATTGAGAATTTAAAGCGAGAATTTAAATATTGAAAATCCTTGCTGCGTTCCAAGGATGTGGTGTTTACACGTCTGACCTGAGAGGCCCGTTTTTTAGATTCCTGTAAACACAGCTTTTTTTGCAGCATAAATCGTAGTTTCGCGGTCGCGTTTTCCCCTCTTCCTACTGTCAGCGAGTCGCGCGCGCGCGCCATTACGGTCGCACGGAGCGCTACGCAGTCGTCGCTGGCCACTCGTCGCCGCCGGTTCGAACGTAACGCGCGCGATCGTGCCGTTCACTTTCACGCCGAGATAAACACACAGTGATATGCATGGACATATCATATCGCATGGTTATTGAGAGCGAATTGTTTCGCATTTTATGGTCCGCGTATTTCAATATCGTGAAAAGTACGGCTTGTTGTGACGATACTTTGCCGCGGACGTGGGATACATATCAACAACCGGGCCGGTTATTAACGACGTTTGCCTGGATATACACACGTCGGGCACGACACCGCTCAGGTGAGATAATATATTTATACGACATAATAGTGGAAGGGGGTCCTTCGATGAAACGGTATTCGATTTAATCTCATAAACTTATCGCATGATCATGAATTCACTCGGCTAACATATCGTGTTTTAACTCACGAAATGGCAAACCGATTGAAAATCACGTAATCTCTGTTCCGAAATTCAACGGTCGTATTTGAATTGTAAGCGCGACAAATAGTAATGCTATATAACGATATATGCGTAGCCTAATGAGTAACATGTTATTGTTGTGAGAAATTACTTCAGCTAACGTATGATATTCCTTACGCACGCCGGTGCTGCAAATGGCAAATTTTCCTGTTCAAATGTTAACTCGCACGTGTATATGCGGATGTATATCGCATCATGAAAATTCACTGANAAAACCCCCCCCCCCCCCCCCCATTGGACGACAACGGAAACATAACAACCAAGAATATCATGCGATCATGGGAGTAACGCAAGGTAGCGCGAGGCTAAATTCAATGTCCCTGTTATTATTCTTTTCTTTTTGTACGAAATTTATATACAATATATGAGGAAATATCAAGTATCCACATATTGCATATTTCATAAATTTTCTAGCAAATTTTTTAAGTTATCTTCAAGCTAGATAAATTGAATAAAATATCAGTAATTCTAAGAGAGTTTTCCCTTGAATATGAGTATTTATTTGAAACTGATTGCCAGATAATGACATCAAAAGGGGACATTCTCGAACAATGTAAATATTCATTTACAATGGAATGTGGATCAATAATGTGAAAATATATCAACACATACGTAACGGTTATTTGATGAGAAAGTTAGAGGGAGAGCGTGATTGCGCGCGCGTATGTAATCACGCACAAAATTCATATATGACGTAACGATTGCCACATTTCATTTTCACAGGCAATGTTATTATTTACAAAAGACGCGAATCGCGAAAATAATGATTGCAAATGACTCATGTGATCGCGAAAATTTTGAAGTTTCTAGAAATTACTCGTTGTATCGAAACACCTGGCGCGATTATTATCGGAGCATAACGGTATTTCTGCCATGTATGCGTTGCCATCGCCGCTAGACTGTGCGCTCAAACGCGCCGCTAATGATTGTTTCGCGAACACGTTGCGTCACAAGGACGTTTTCCGAAGGCCTCTCAGAAGGAATGCAGCACTCGCGGATTTATAATTTACCATCGTTTGGCGGATTTCACAATAACGATTGCTCCATTAGCTTTTACGAAATCACGCGACAGAATATTATGTCAATTCATTGATTTATCGTATTCGTTTGGTATCTTACCGAAACTACTCTTTGATTTGAGTTTACCATTTGGTTCAAAGAGTCTGTAAAAAACTACATAAAATAGGATTACGGAAACGTATGATTGTTCGTATATAGAAAAAAAGGTTTCTTTGAATTTAATAATATTTTCTTAATTGAAACGAATTTATCTTTTAGAAAGAATAAATAAACGAATATTTTATTCAACAAACAGTACTTTAGTTTCTCAAACAATAAATATTTTTACGTCATATTTCTATTATATTTTCATTCGAACATTACAATGGTAGTCACAAGCAATAAATTATTTGAAAGAAATAACACTATGTTAGAAAAATATTAAAGAACTTTTTTTATTTCAATGGATCAATATTTAATAATTAAATTAATTTTTTTTATATTGAATACGAAATATTATTTCCTCTAAATATAGTATTGTTTTCTCCATCAAACAAAATGGTTTACTCTAATGAAACAACATTTTCATTCAAACAAAATGATATTTAATATTAAATTATGTTATTTATATTACAAATCGTCAAGTCAAACATATATTAAAGAAATCTTTTTTCCGCTATATAGTTTTCGCAGAAAGCTGCGTCGAACCGTTTGTTTTCCATTATTCCTGAATATTTTTGTCGCATATCGTTTCCACGAAATAATTGAAGAAAACCGATGCTACCAAATTTGGTAATTACCAGCCAATGTATTTTTGCGCCATACGGTTGCATAACGTATTTGCACGCATACCTGCACTGAACACATTGGGCTTATTCGATTTGTTGCCAAAATGTAGATTTCTTTTATATATATATTTGACATTGTGTTCCCCGATATTACAATTCCTATACATTATTTGAAAAATTCGCATAAATTAAGTTTACAAGTTACATGTAAAATAGAGAAGAATCTGAAGCAATTTCAAATTGACTTGACGCAAGCATTAAAAAACGTGTCTCTTTTTCCTTCTCTCTTATGTAATTAATATAATAAATATTATATATTTTTTTCTCGTAGTCCCTTTTGTTACAAAGTTAATTCTTAGTAACATGTAAACAATATACAAATATAAATAGTATACAATCAGTTTGGTTCTTTCTAAAAGTTTAGAAAGACCAAATCTGTCGAAATCATATCGTCAAATCTAACTAATCGTGTTTAGGCTATGTTTAATTATACTTGAAAAAAAATCGAAATATTTTAAACCAATCGTGTCTATCAACACATTATTCGTCGACGCATTAATCAATCATTATTAGACATATACTATTTTGTTTTATGTAAGTATGTTTCATTTTCACCGTGTGAAATTTTAATGACAAACTCTTAAACAAATTTGTAAATTTCGTGATTTCCGTCCGTAGTCATCACAATAAATAAAGTTTAGTAGAAAAGTCATTTGTTTGTCGTGACTGAAAGCGAGACGTGATTTCTCTGCCACTTGGAGAGGAATGCTGTCTTCCGACTTGACTGTTTAACATATCGGCGTTAATTTGTTGGTCCGAATGTGTTTGGGCGGCATGGCGTGTTTAGTGCACATATTTAACTACTGCACATTAAACACATCGTTGGTGATAAATGTTCCAGCATTCGTTCGCAGCATGTTTACTGGAGTATCCCTCCTTTTTCTCTGGAATTTTCTTTTATTGAGCCTTCTTGTTATTTTGTGATTCTATGATTAATCAGACTCCTCAAAAGAAAAATTCGAACTGTGCCAATGTAGTTTTCTATACGTTATCGTTGTTACAATGATGCCCGTTGAAATTTTTATAGTAAACACTGTAGAGGCGATTAAAGTGAAAGTTTGAGTTCAAATATAAATATGTGTGCGCCGGCGCGCATATATAAACTCAAGTTTACCATACTTTATATTACATTTTCCCAAGTACGGTTCATACTCCTCAAGATACTATTCATATTATGAAGAATATGCAACATGACAATACATAAAATTCTTCGAACAAACGGATAGAGACACTACCGTGTACCAGATAGCACTGGCAAAATCCCTTTGCAAAGCTCGTAAAATGTAACGTTGGAGAGCCATTTTAATCGTAAAAAGAGAAAGATAGAGTGGAGAGATAGGGAGGAAGCGGGCTTTTACCCCATTAAGGAATTGACGACAACGGTATATCTAATGAGACGCATAAACAATGACGACAATGCTTTCCTTCGCTCTCAAGCCTGAGATATACGAGCGAGGGAATATATCGACACTTTACGGGCCTCGTTGAGACATCTGTACACAGTAGGTATCGCAAATGGTCCCGATGTTGAACGGTATGATCCTCTTAATGCACGTGGGGCCCTGAGGATTCAGGCCTACATTTGATAAAAAGTCGGGAGCATAGCGTTCGTTCATACAACGTCTAATTCAACGATCAAATAGGTCAAACAAACCTTTGCAGCTTGTTTAATCGCAGAATTACAATAGCGAAATAGTGAGACTTTAGTCGATAAATGAAAAATAATTGATGCATTTATTGGTACTAGGAAGAGAAAATTTCTCATATACATATACTTATACATATGTCCATATATAAAAACATATAATTTTATATGACACCTTATATGTAATTATATATAATTATATCTAATTATATATATATGGTAGATTTTTTCCCGAGTATCCAAATATGTATATATAAATTCACGTATTGTAGCCATCGTACGAATTGTCCAAGCATTTAAAGTAGAATTTTCAAATAAGATAAACAAAGTTTATACTTGTACGGCGCTTATCCGAAGTAGAAGATGAATAAAGATAAAAAATCATGGAATTTCGCGGGATGCGCGCGCGTCAAGAGGGATCAACGACGGCGAATAGATTTTTACATCATCGCGAGACTTCCTCGTCGGTGGTCTTCGCTGTCATACGGTCAAGTTATTAACGGTCGATGTCCTTCGAATAAGGGAACGCGACCGCTATCATTGCTCACCGTTTATTTATTCAACAAGTTTGATACGTGTGTTGCGCTCGCACGTAATATAAACGAGCACGAATAATTCGGACATTTGACGATTCTGATAGGCGGATAATCATCGTCGTGATTGATAAGTGTAAAATTTGTAACGCTGCGAGCAATACTAGTCGTACATTTTGCAACCGTTGTCAATCCTGCGAGGATCGATGTTCGTTAACGCATAATGCCAAAGTTGTCAATTAGGTGCGTTGTTATTGCGAGTCCACGATCATCATTATTTGAAGACTATGTCACGCTATTTGTTCGTTACGGCTTTATCCCTAAGGAGGAAGAGGATGAATGTTGGCAGATTTGCCATCGCGTGTTTCGTGACATAATCTGCTCAGACTACAAAGGCTAAGCGTCAGACAGAGATAGGTTCTAATTTAATCGTTTCGTGCGCATTTAACGGGCATCTCGGGACGGGTGAGTGTTTGCCCACGACGGCGGATACGTTCGTCTGATTCTTTTCCTTGTTATTTCATACTAAAAGCATCATTAATCCGCATTCGGGATCCGCAAGATTCGAACAATTAGTTTCCTTTTCTTTACACCGAAGTAATCGAATCATCTAAATGCATGCTGCGCGAGATTGAACAAAGGGTGTCAAATCAAATTTCCTTGCTGAGGACGATATCCGGCACGCGTGAATCAATCCTACTTTCTGGTCATTTCTTTTCCTCTTTATTCTCGCACTGTTCTTGATACGTCGAATCTGCCCTTTCGAAAGTCGTTGACGGTGAAATAAACTTCCGTCCGAGGTTCCGGGCGGACCTTCCTACGAACAGGAAGAAGCAACGGGACTAGATTACACGGAACGTCTCTCTCCTAGGGTCTTGCGTAGATAAATGGCTTCGCTACGCTGAACTTCTCTGATGGAGATATTAATCTTTCTCAAACCACCCCTCCTCCTTTTCCTCGCCTACTTCTCTTCTACTTATCTTCTCGTCCTGCGTAATGTTTTTCTTCTGCCCGGAAAGCGTGCTTATCTTTCACACATCCGCGCGCGCGCACATATACACATGCACCCTCTCTCTCTCTTTCTCTCTCTTTCTCTCTCACACACACACACACACACACACATACACACACACACACCTCTCTTACTCAATATATCAATCAATTCATTAATAATCAGTTCTCATTACTTGTGATTAACTATTTATTGATATACGTAATGTACATTGTGATTTTATGCGTGCCATATCATATTGTCGCAAGAATACGAATAAATTTTACTTCATTCCTTTTCACTTTTTTTTCCAGCAGCACAATAAGAAACGAAATATTTTACATCTACCTTGTAGAGAGAAAGAAATTAAACTTTTTCTGTTATTATCCCGAGACGTGGAAATAACTATTGGCTACTTTTAGCTCAATATAGCTTTTTTTTTATGTATATATTACAGTACGTATTACACGCCAGTTATCCTCACGGTAAACGTACCCAAGCCGATTACGTCAGGATGAGAGAGATGGAAAGGGGAGAGAGAAGGGAGGGAGGAAGGCACACATAGAAGATCTCTCTTTCGATTTTAAGCCGATATACACTAATAAACAAGGATTTTGTCGCCCTGCGATTTGTATCTCTTTTCAAATACTTCTTTTTTTAGTCGTGATAATCTCTCGATATTCTCTCGAAAAGCCTCGGTATAAGACCGTAAGCTCTTGATAATTTTGATACGAACAAACTTGGATAATTTTTGCTTTAATTGTTATCATGTAAAAGTGATTTCCAAATTATTTCAAGTGCCGAAAAATAATAAAAACAATTGTTACGGTTAAACTTTTTCAAATTATCGATAAAAATGGAGCAACATAGTACAAAAAAAGCAGCACAATGATTGGAAAATTGTAGTGTATGATATTAGCATATTTTTTAAATAAAAACTATACTATTCAAGTATCGCTACGCATGTCTCACTCGAATGCAAACGCGCACGCTTCGACATTTGTATACGCGCGAGTGAGTGGGAACAATATAGAGTTCCATGGGGGTGTATGGTGTGCTACGGTGCGTGGTATCGTTGAGGTGGGGACAGATCGATAGCGTAAGGGGCCCTCCAGACCTTATGGTGCCTCTTCCTCCTCTACCTCAGTCTCTTCATCTTTCTCCTGCTTTCCTTCCTCCTGCTTTTCCTCGTCTTGTTTCGGCGAAATTAACGTGTATTTTGCATCACGCGCTTTTTGTTCGTGAACAAACTGTTTTAAACAGAAAGACAGGTGGATAAAAGGGGATCAACATTTTATCCTTCCTTTTCCTTTCTATGAAAGAGCCGCAATTCGCGCTATATTATAGAATTTCATGCCTTCGGATTTTGTCCGATCACGCTCTTCCGATAAACGCATGCGTGGTTTTCATTTCTTTTTCTTTTCTTTTTCACGTATTTGGACGAATTTAAAAAACCATAAATTGCACATCAACATATGGCGTTGTTGTTTACGCGTGTTAAAATCGATATCAATGCACATTGAAGTCGATGGGAAAGGGATACCCGTTCTTTCCGTTCCCGACGTACACTTCACCTTGCATGTACGAGCACATATTCAAAATGTCGAAGGAAAATTTTGAACCCTTTATTGCGCAAAGTAATTTATTATAGAAAAGGAACGTCGCTTCTTTAGTTAATTTAGCAGCATTTGGCGAAATGTAGCGTCTATAATGATAAAATATTAGTATAAAATTAATTATTGTCTGGTTACACCCCTAACAGCACACTTCATGTAATTTCATTGACGTTTCATTGATTCAACATTGGCCAATGTTAAACTAATATAACGCCTAGGAAATGTGCTACTAAGGACAAGACCTAAATTTGATTGATTTATTTTAGATACTATCAATACTTGTAAACTGTAAAGGAATGGAAGCCTATCTGAAAATGACATTTTCTATAGCCAATTCCTTCGGTTTTCTCAGACAGGAGAAACGAAACGAGGGAGCCGCTCGGATATAGTGATTAAAGCGATACTTCCGGTGGTTGTTATCGAGCCGCAAAGATAACATCATGGCTTTCGATCACTGTCAGAAAGCAAGCGCGTACCAAAAGAGCACCTCGTATCGATGCATCGTGGTGCGACAAAACCCACCTCGTTCTTTCTCCTCCCTTTATCTCTCTCTCTCCCTCTCTCTCTCTCTCTCTCTCTCTAATGATATCGCTAATTAGATACATGACTAAATCGGACAATAGTAGACGAAGAATAATTAGCGTAAACAGGAGAAGATTTTGTCTGAGAGATGATAAGAAACCCTTAAGGACCGTTTACAGTGGAAGCACTAATAAATAAATTGTATCTATATTGGAAGTAAGCAATAATAAGTTAGAAGGAGGGTATTGGCTGGCAGTAAAGCAGTAGGAAAGAAGTAGGAAATGGGAATAATGCATTTCGCTTACTTCCAATGTTACGTTTTAAACGTGGTCTACAATGGGCAGTAGGAATATGTTTATAAGAAGTAAGAGTAAGAAATTAACCAATCATAGTCGATTATTCTTCTTACATTCGAATATGATTAGTCAATTCTTTATTTTTACTTTTTATGAACATATTCCTACTGCCCATTGTAGACTACGCTTGATTTCACTGAAAAATTCTCTTACTCTCTACTCCGCAATGTTACCACTCCCAATGTAGACGGTCCTTAAGGAATTGAACGCGAGAGATTTCCTTGAAACATTGGCCAAGGAACGAGGGGAAAGTTAAAAGGAAAAATACGATATCGGATTTCGGAGCTAAGTAAATTACAATAGAGAAGTAAGTCGATTGAAAAATCACAATTAACATGACTGTCTTGATTGTCTTGATTGATATTTATAATAATTAAATATGAACTTTATACAAACAGATATTTGTTATTGTTATTTTTTATTTTATTTTATTTTGCATACTGTGTCAGGTTAGTGAGTATATGTTTACTTATGATAGGAAATATAAATCTTGTAATTATTGGGTTGGAATAAAAATTCGTAACATTCTTCAATAAGTAGCGTTTGAATATGTGAATTCGTTTCACGCGTGGCTGAAACATATGATGTATATATATATATATATATATATATACAATGATGTGCAAAAGTTCTTGGCCAAACTCATTGTTGGATGTAATCTCTAATATAAAAGAATTACAATATTTTAAGGTACATAGGATGTGAAGCTTAGATAATTAATAGATAATTAACAGATAATTTTATATTAAATTATAAAGATTTATTCTATTCTATTGAATTATTAACAAATAACATAAATATTATTGTTCAAAAATTTATGGCCATGTTTATTTTCAACAAAAAGAGCAACTTCAGACACTTTAATTCAGTAAATAATAGTTTTTTCACACTTAGTACTTTGTTGCCATGCCCTTTGAAGCTATTACCGCTGCACAGCAATGAGACATAAATTCTATAATACTGTTACGCTCGTGTCTTGATGCCCGCGCTTTTAGCGCCCTGAATATACAGCTGATTTTCTTGGCAACGAGTCGTAAACAACAGATGATCAGTGTTGACGGATAAACAACGGGTTAGAGAGATTTTTTCTGGGGCGATTGAGTCGTCGTGACGTGCGCGACAGTCTTTAACGAAAGAGAAAACTTGAGCCTGCGAGTTACGGGTGCTTCCTTGTAAATAGCAAATATAGTTGAAGTTGTTTTCTTTTTAACGTTGTCTCGTTTTATTTCCCCGCGCGAGCGTAACAATACTTATCGATATATTATTCCACTCTTCCGTCAAATGCTCGAGTAACTGTGTCTTATTCTAGTACTTACGAACCTTAACTCGGCGCGCTAGTTCACCCCACAAATGCTCGATGGGGTTGAAGTCCGAAGACTGC
Organism: Dinoponera quadriceps; assembly: GCF_001313825.1. Taxonomy (NCBI): domain Eukaryota; kingdom Metazoa; phylum Arthropoda; class Insecta; order Hymenoptera; family Formicidae; genus Dinoponera; species Dinoponera quadriceps. Next base: position 267,049 of record NW_014557037.1, on the reverse strand, counting down.
GATGGCTAAGTTAAAACCTGCAGTTTTTTAGTCGAGAGCCAACTCTTTACAAGACTTGAAGTGTGCTTCGGGTCGTTATCGTGTTGAAATGTATACAGGGTGCGTCAGGTATTTGAGGACATATTGACTTAAAAATTAAAATTTATATATTTTTTAGAAAACTTGTTTTATTTTAATGAAACTTTTACAGCAAAG
>NW_014557037.1:132927-266363 GCF_001313825.1 Dinoponera quadriceps | reverse complement strand
CCTTGAGGAAAGAAATGGGGTGGCATGACGTGTCCCTCATTGCTCACCACCCCCAAAACCATGACAGTTGCCGGAAACTTTGTGTGCATAACACGAGGAACATCTGAAGGATCTGCACAGAGCCATCTATCATTTCGTCGGTTTATTTTTTGATACTGATCAAAATTTTTTTTGTCAGAAAAAAACCAGAGCATATCCGAGATTTCAGGATGTTTTAACTTGTTTAGGAGTCGTTGTGCCCGAATGAATCGCTGTTCTCGAGTTTGTGCAGACATGAACTGACCTCTACGCATCGCGTAAGACTTGTACCGGATGTCTTCGTGGATAATGCGACGAATTGTGCACTCAGAAACTTAGACATCTTTCGATATTGCCCTTATGGACTTTGAAGGGTCTTCATCAATAATGCCCTGAAATTTCTGCACAAACTGTAATGTTCTAACTTTATCAGAATGTGCTTCATGTTTTTTACGCTTGGCAACACTTTCCATATTGCCATCAGATGCTTCTAATTCTCGACGAACTTTGTTAACAAAAGATCGGGTGACTTTCAAAAATCGGGAGATTTCAAGATAGCTGTGATTCGCGTGTATAGCGACGATAACAGCGTGTCTTTTCATTTCCTGAGTTAGCTTATTGTCTTCCATTTCTAATTTGAGCTAAAAAAAAAATAAAATCAATTGCTATAAAGTGCCAAGCACATATGTGTTCTCAAATACCTGACGCAACCTGTATATATCCAGTTTCTTGGCATTTTGCGTCTGGTGTATGGCAGCAAATTCTTCTTCAAGATGTTCTTCTTCTATATCGCAGCATTCATAGTTCCATCAATATTGGACTAATGAACTAACGCCGTAAACAGAAAAACATTCCACACCAACACGTTGTCTTCTCTATGTTTCACATTTGGAATTTGATATCTTGTTTCTAGTACCAATTAGACATCGCACATGATGTCTTCCATTACTTCTAAATAGATTAAATTTTGATGCATCGGAAAATGTTACCTTTTTCCAATCTTCCACTGTCCAGTTTACGTGATCTTTGGCAAACTGTAAACGGGCCTTTTGATTCTTCTTGCGATTTAGAGACTTTTTGATGCCGACGCTCGAACAATCCAACATCATGTAAACGTTTTGTAACGGTACAGCGGCTAAAATTGGCGAGGTTTTCATCGCGGAGTTCGCGAGCAATATCACTTGCTGTTTTCCGTGGATTAGCAATTGACTTCATTTTAATCACGCGATCTATTTTTCGCGGTCTTCCACTTCGCAGGCGATCCTTTAGACCATATTCAGCGCGATATTTAGCTAATATATTGTTAACAGTCGACTTACAAATTCCTAATAGCTCTGTACTATCACGAAATACTTTACCACTTTGTGACAAGCTAATAATTCTTCCATGGATTTGTTGCTGCGTCTTTCGTACCATGTTAATACTCTATGTCTATTGATCGACTACTCTTTGGGAAATAAAGTGATAAGCAGAAGCGTGACATAACTAATAAACACAGTGGCCAGGAACTTTTGAACAGTAACTTATTGAAAGTGTGTTTGTGAACACAGTTTTAATAGATAACTTTGAAAGATACGAGTTCTATTTTCTGTATATTATCACAGATTTATATCTATTTATAGTTACAAGTCACTTGTTCTTTCTATTCATAATATATTGCCAAAAATGAATTTAGTCAAGAACTTTTGCACACCACTGTATATATATTTTGAAAGGTTATATCTCAACGCCTTTTCCTGCTATTTATATGTGGATTTGTAAATTTTTAATGTGTTTACGTTAAAAGTGAAAATATGGTGCATTTGATGCTGTTTTATTTCCGGAAAGGAAAAAATGTCGTACAAACAGCAAAAAAGATACGTGCCATTTATGGAGATAGTACCGTAGCTGAGAATATTGTTCGTAAGTGGTTCGCTTTGTTGAAAAGTGACAATTTTGATTTGGAAGACCGAAAACGTTCCGGCAAATCTGCAGTCATTGATGATGAACAAATCGTAATGTTAATTGAAAATAATCCACGTTAAACGACACGGGACATCGCAGAAATATTCCATATATTAAGAATATCCATAAATAATATCGTTTTTTGATACTGAAGAATGACACCCTCTCGATTAATCAGCCTTGGACGTTTTTGAAGTAAAGTAATGTTTAGTCTATCAAACTTTGTACAATAATATTCAGCAGTTATGGTTTCATTGGTATTCAAAATCTCAGAGTGGATATTTATTCAATCTGAAAAAAACGACATTACTTATGTGTACCTTTAATATTTCATATAACATTTCATAGTGGATATTTATTAAATCTGAAGAAAACGACATTATTTATGTGTACCCTTAATATTTCATATAACATTTCATTTCATTGAGCATTGTAATTTAGAGACATTCATGCTACAATATTTGCGTGTCTCACAATTTAACGGAAAAAAATTTAATGGACCGCATTTTTATCAACGATTCTTTACTCAAACTCAATGAAAACGACACATTTTTTAAAAGAATAATTATAGGTGATAAAAAATAGATCGTTTACAACAATGTGAAGCAGAAAAGGTCCTGGGGAAAACAAAATGGACCACTATTAACCACTCTAAAAGCATGCATTCGAAAGTTTGTAAAAATTTACATCCGAGTATTATTAGCATATCGAGTATTATTAGCACAACCAGACATTAAATTAGACAAGTATTATTCCAAATTGGACCAACTGAAAGCAGCGATCGATGAAAAGCGTCTGGCCAATCGAAATATATCGTCTTCCATCAGGACAATACTAGACCTCACATGCACACCCGACAGAAATTGGTGCAGCTTGGCTGGGATGTTCTACTTTATACGCCGTATTCACTTGACCTTGTACCTTCGGATTACCACTTATTCCAGTTCCTACAAAATTCTCTTAGTGGAAAAAACTTCAATTCTCTGGAATTCTGTAAAAACCACCTAGATTAGTTCATTGCCCAGAAAAATGCCAAGTTCTAGAAGGATGGAATCATAAAACTGCCTCAAAGATGGCGAAAAGTAATGTAACAAAATGTCACATATGTGGTTGAATAACTTTATGTATAAATATCTAAACATTATCTTCGAATTTCACTTAAAAAACGCTACGAACTTTTGTTCCAAATACGACCATCCAATAAATAATACGTTCCACTCAATAAAACGAAGCATTTTTATATTTCTTTAGGAATATAAAACATCCGGTTTTTTATACTCTTAATTGTGTTCGGCAATCACGAAACGTTATCATTGATGTTATCATCGATCGCAATAATAGCGAAAGTAATCGTGGATGATTCGTGGCACCTAGACGAGGAGCGTGTGTCCATTTGTCGCGCATTAATGATGTTTATGCTGGGGGACAGCGTGTGCATCGTTAATCACGACGAATTCGCCATGATTAATTATGCTTTCCACCTGATTAGTTTCTCCCACCCGTCGATTCTTCCCTCTTTCTCTTCTCTGCCATTCCATTTCAATTGACTCGCTATGACATTTAAAACTTATTTATTCGTGAAAATGAAGCGCGAGAATAAGTATTGCAAAAATTAAAAATTGCCGTTTTCTTCTGCATACCAAAATTGTCAAGTTAAAACACACGATGTAAATTGATTAGAAAAGACATAATTTTGATGATAGAAAGCTAAGAGATAAATAGATAAGAGAAAAAAAGTAAAATAAACTAATCATTTGTTTCGCGAAGTTTTCAATCTTTAACAGCGTAATTGCACATTGCGATTCTAATAACACAGCTATTAGAATAGCATGCACTTACGTTATCTAGATTGAAATTTGTTTCTAGTAAAACACATTAAAGTCATCTATTGGGAAAATACATTTCCTTCCAACCTAATATTTAATTAGATATAAATTTATTTTTACAAAGTCCCTTCACATCACACAAATGATATAATAAAATAAAGTAATAGTATTTGACTTTTTGCTTAACTTGGGTCGACGCTTTCAAGAAATGTTATTTTCCTTTATCTTGTAAAGGATCATAAAACTCCATGATGGCGTAACTAATCGTTCAGTACATGCTATTAATCAATTTATATATGGTGATATAATATTAGTGATGATCTGCATCAATATAGTATAAAGCATTTTTTTTGCTAACGATAAAGAAGAAAAGAAAAAAAGAACAAATTCCATTCGGAGGTACCGAGGTCACCGAAAGTAGCTCGCGACGGTTCGTAGTTTTCTAGGAAAAACGTCGCAACGAAGTAGATCTCGAAAAAGAGAGAAAGAGGGAAAGAAGGAGCATCATCGCCCCTTCGACTGGATGTCATTTGGTACCTGGGTCACGTACCTCTTCGTATTGACAAGCCGACCAGCCAACCAGGAGGCCTCCACCCTGCTTCTCTCGTCTGCGCGCTTTTCGCTCGAGCATCCTGGAACAACCGCGATTTCCTCAATAGAAACCGTTCATGCCAGCCAAACACACGCAAAGAGATATAACGCTATAAGATAAAGAGAACAGAGAAAGAGAGAGACAAGATGATATCATTGAGTCGATTTTAATGAAATTACATTTTTCAAACCTTCCCATCTATATTCGATTTACCCTGGTCAAATACTTGCAATATTTGTTAAGCTCGAGAACCTAACTTCAAAATGATACATATTATATATGTGTATAATTATATGCAGTATACATTAATTAAAGTTTATTTTGTTTTGAGGAATGGGGAGGATGGAGGGGGGAAACGTGACAGTACACTGGGAAAAAAGCTGTTGGATCTACATAATCGGCAATCGTTCAAAAAATGTCATGTCCATTGAACAAATTACGCACTGACGCAACAATATGTTGCGTTAATATAGTTACTGACTAAATCGTTGAGTCAATTGATAACTCGTTACAGGAATTATATAATTCATTCAGTCACGTAAACGTCACGTAAGCGCACGTAAACGTTGCGCTAAAAAAATTATATTCATTTAAGCAAAATTTCATTACTTCAACTATTTTTTCTTTTCTCAATGTACGCATTGTAGATTGTAGTGTGTGCATTGTAGATGATATCACACATACTCTCTTTTTCGTTTTTATTTAGACTCATATCTTACGCACAGTATACTATTTCTTATAAATATTTTTATTTCTAAATGCAAAATTCATTACGGCACTAATTAATTTGACTTGATAAATATTACAAAATAAAACTGATGGAACAAGCTAGGACGAACAACTATAATATCGTGTTATTCTTGTTGCAGGATATCAGGTATCTCGCAGTGATGGTACAACTATGAGCCTGCAGACCCAGGCTCCAGGCCAGCGCCCTACGAGGTACTCCCCTCAGGAGACCGTTAAAGTGAGTCTTTATCAATATGCTTTATTAAAGACGTTCTGATATGTAAATATATAATGATAAAAGGCAAATAAACTTGACTTATCACGTATTTCACACAGGCGCATGTACATGTACATAGTGTAGAGTTAAAGGTGTCTCTATTATGACTATGTATGATATCAGTCTATTCATCAAGAGACGGGTCACATTCGTATTTAATAAAAAATATATATTGACGGTTAAAAATCAAGATGTCGTTGAAGTGACTTTAACGACTACATCTAGAAAAAAACCAACTTCATTAAATGATGTTATTTTTGTTACCAAACAGCTGATAGAAAATAAAAAATTTCGTTTAATTTTAGAAATAATAGTCTGCAACACTGTTAACTTTGCACCCTCTATGAATAAACGTATTTGCGCACACATAAACGCTATGAAATATATTCTAATAGTAGCTGTCATACCTGTGCAGGCGTAGGTGACGTCTCTCATATGCCTATGGTACGCACGCTGTTTGTATACAGGCATATGGGATCCATAGTTTAACGCCGGTTCCAAAAGGCATATTATTTTAGAGAGGTATTCTTGGCAAAGATACTCTCGGTGATTTGCCATTGCCTCCCGAGAGGAGACACGAGCGTAAATATTTTTGGTTTCTACCGGGATCGAAACTGGGACCGTTAGAATGGTAGACCAGTACGCTGTTTGCCATGCCACGCTCGCGCTCATGAAATATATTAGGTATATGCAAAAGTTTTAGTTTTTTTTTATTTTATTTGTATCATATGATATAGTGACTACAAATCAATCTTCGAAATATTTCCCTTCATTTTCTATAATAACCTTCTGCCATTTTTCGGATTTCTAACGGATTCCTTCGCAAGAAAAAGATATCAGTTTTGAAGCAATGAATTTATCGAGCCATTTTCATATTTCTGTCATATCTTGAAAGTACTGTCCTGCTAAGGAATACTGCATCGACCGGGATAGGTGGTAATCCTAAGGCACTAAATCAGAAGAGTACATCGCGTACGGAAGAAATTCCCAACCCAAATTAATGATGGTTTGTTGAGTGGTTTGAACAACGTGCGGGTTAACGTTGTTGTACAGCAAAATGACTTTTGACTCCCTTGTCCAGTAAATGGTCTTTTTTTATTATATTGTGGGACATAATATTTTCCCCAAGAACAGAGCAAATGGATTCATATGCTTTAGCAGCATTTTTTCCTTGCTGGAATTCATATCGAATGCAGTGTCGAATATCAAGTTTTTCGTCGCTCAATGTATCAACCATAGAGATATAAGAATAGAGGGAACAAGCCTGTAAGTGGAAGTCATAGAGGCAAAGAGAGAGATGGATGCCGAGTGTCCTATCTGTCTCTTTCTAGTCACGCGCTGGGATTGGCTGCCGCGCCAACGACGATATAGCTATACATTTTTCTCCATCCAATTCAAAGAAACTGTCATTGCTAAAATGATCACTGCAAATATATAATGTTTTCACTTCAAAATCCAAAGTAGTTGAAGTATATTCAACCATTTACGCCTTATATCTACATCCTTCGGTAGCCTACAACATTTACATATTTTTTTAAATGTAGGAAAAAATAACATATAATTATTTGAGGTTACGTATTTGTACTTTCTTACGAGTGAAAACTGCGGTTACATCCAGGATAAGACTCCGCCTTGCATTTCAAACAATGCCTCATTTTTAAACAAATCGCGTCCAATTATTATTTTGTTAACGTTCGAATATTTAACGAATTTTAATTCTACACACATGTGCACGCATATTTACAAAACGAAATTTTAGTCTGCTTTCTCCCCTCCTGACGTCGCGTGGTCGCTTGGTGGCTCATTGTAACAACCAATCACAGCGCTCGACTAGAAAGAGACAGATAGGACACTCGGCATCCATCTCTCTCATGACCTCTATCACTTCCACTTACAGGTAGCATATATCCCTTGTTCCCTCTATTCTTATATCTCTATGGTATCAACTGTTATTTTTAAGGTTATGTACACCATTGAATCATAATAGAGCGCGAGCGTGGTATGGTAGATAGCGCACTAGTCTACTATGCTAGAAGTTCCCGGGTTCGCTCCCCGGCATAAACCAGAAAATTTTCACACGCTCGTAGCTCCTCTTCGGTGGCCCGACAAACCACCAAAGAGTAATATCTTGCCAAGAAAAACTTCTCTCCAACTTTGCCGTTCGGAACCGGCGTTAAATTGTAGGTCCCATATGCATATATACGATCTGTGTGCGCACCATGCTAGCTTCTGTAGGGCTAATAACCCACGTGGAGCGAAAAGTATTCAGAGACAAAATGAAATACCCCGACGCTTAGCGGCACGAAGAAGAGAAGAAGAAAAAGAATCATAATAAATGGCATTTTAGAAAATTCAATATTAACAATCTTACAAAAACACAAAACGGCGAGAAAATATTTCACTTAAAAATAATTACATTAGAGAGCCGTAAAAAAGACTAAAACTTTTACATACCTCTAATATAAACCTATGTGATGCTATATATTACGAAATATCTTTTTGAAATTATGTTAAAATATTCAGAAAGCTTTCCACTTGGTCAGATTTTAAAGAAGCTAAAACCTATCCAAGGATAGTTTATCAAACTCATCTCTTTTATACAAAATGTCGCCAAGATGACAAAAGTCAAGCAACGTTTATTGTTTCTTTTTCGTAGATGATAATTAACAAGAAAATTCGCTTTCACAGTGATAACGTAGTCGCGTGAACTGCGTTTCTTACTTATGTCGACATTAACCCCTCGCAGCTGACCGTGTAACAGCAGCTCGTACTACTCGGCACTTGGCGTTATGCCGAATGAATAGCAAAGAGAAAGCAAACGAAATAGAAAATATCTGTCAGATGTATGACGAAAATATACCAATCTGGAATTTGAAAAATAATCAAGGAAATGTGTTCAGTGAGAATTTATTAACTAAATTGGAAAGTTCCATCTGTTTTTTTGCAAAACGTATGATTTTATTTAAGAAACAAAATGGAAAAGTACATTAATCAAAATATTGTCCATCGTTAGCGATGACTTTTTCCCATCTTTCGGGCAGCAAGCGAATCCCGCGGCGAAATAATGACCAATCTTTGGAGGCTATCTAGTCAGAGACCCATTTTTCGACATCTTCATAAGAATTGAAGCGTTCCTCAGCAAGTGCGTGTGCCATCGACTGAAACAAGTGGTAGTCGGAAAGGGCACAGTCTGCTGAATAAGCCGCATGGGGTAGCACTTTTCAGTAAAGTGCTTTTAACGTTTCCTTGATAAATTTTGTGACGTGGGCCGGCGTTGTCATGAAGCAAAATCACTTTATGCTGTCTCGTTTCATAGTCATCGTTTTTCATGCAATGCTCGACTCAAATGGACAATTTGTTCTCAGTAGAGATACCCTGTGACTGTTTGACCAGATTTCAACAACTCATGATACACTACACTACACTTTTCTGATCCTACCAAATACAGAGCATTGCCTTCTTTCCGTGGATATTCCGCTTTGGCGTCAATGTTGAGGATTGGCCGGGGTCGCAAATGGTTTTTCGACGTTTGGGGTTGTCAAAATATATCCATTTTTCATCCCCAGTGATGATATGATGCAAAAACCTCTTTCTTTGTTGCCTAGCAAACAGAATTTCGCAGATGGTTTTTCACCTTTCAATGTCTCTTGGCTTTAGTTCATATGGGGCCCATTTTCCTTCCTTGTAGACTTTTCCCAAAACTTTCAAACGAAAGTTGGAAGTGACAGATTGAGCACAATTTAATGTTTCTGCAAGTTGTTTTTGCGTTTGACATGGGTCTTCATCCACCAGTGCCTGCAATTCTTCATCTTCGAATGCTTTTGACCGTTCAGAACGCTCTTTGTTTTCCATATCAAAATCACCACTTTTAAAGCGTCGAAACTATCTGCATGTTTTATCGGAAGGAGCACTATCACCGTAAACTTCTACAAGCATTCGATGAGCTTCAGCTGCAATTTTTTTTCCATTTGAAGCAAAAAATTAACACTTCGCGCAAATAACGCTTATTTGGCTCAAATTTCGACATTTTCGATGCAATAAAAAATAATGTTATTGATACGAACGTATACATTTATATGAATTTTATTGACAGATGGTAAAACTAAAAAATTAAGCTTAGTTTAGACATTAGAGTTACCGACAGTTCTAGCTATAGTTACTTGCCGCTAGATGGACGGAACTTTCCGATTTATCTAAAAGAATCATACAGGTCAGATACATAAAAATGTACAAAGAGAGATCGTATACTTTTTCACGTGCACGCTACATGCTCATCTTAATTAATATCTCGCTCTGCGCAGCGATCACCTTGTCGCACCCTCATCGCGGTCGGCTCGCCAATCATTTTCCGCGCGGATGCTCGCCATTGCTTTCTTTTCAGCCTCTCTGTCACTGGCGTCGCCTTCTTAAAAGACCTCGCGAAATAGACAATGAGAGGAGAAAGGGTATAAATGACAAAAGCTCACACTCTCCGAGGACTCTTGATGAAATTTGATCTTGCGAAATCATGTTTTTCTACTCCATATTTCTCATTTCTTTTTTCATGAGAGCAATTTCCCTTTCGCGAAATATATCATGATTCATTGGACACATCTTGTATTTAACAGATTGTTTATTTAAAAGATAATATTTATAATTTTTAAAGTTCAAAGTGCAGATAGGAGAGTAATCTTTAAAAAAAGTCATTTAATTAACGAATAATTAAGTAATTGCCGCATTATATTACAGCATCGTGCGGTTGCCATTATCGGTTATTATTTAAACGAAACCGCACTCTCCGACTCCTTTTATTCAAATTTATTAAAAACGAGAATTTAGCAAAAAGTCGAAAATTTAACAACATCTCGTGTGGGAAATTCATGAGAAATTCACAGAGGTGTGCGGTAAGATTCCGCAGGCACAAGCCAATTTAGCGCGTGTTAACCTTCCGTCCCCTCTCCCCCCCCCCTTCCATCTCCTTCTTCGTCTTTCTCTGTCCCTCCTCTCGTCATAAAGCCCAATTTACATCTAAGTCCGGCCGCGAAGATCATAACGTGTCAACATATAAGAACAAAATGTCTTTAGACGTCGATAGAACCGAATCGCTCGGAAATGCGTCGATTAATCGCGAATGTAATTAAAAAAAATATCTACTTGTCAAGTTCATTGACTTGAATACCGAAATAAGTCATTTGTTAATTAATCTGTGCATTAGTCTAATTAAAGAAGAAGGAAGAAATTAAAGAAACACGATTGATAATAGCGCTGTTAATTATTTTCTTTCTCGCAATAACGCAAAATACACCAATAGGTCGACTTCGTCGAATTTCAAAATTGCATTTGACCATCCGTTTTGTCGTGTTACGGTCTCACCTAAAGAAAAGCCAGATGCGCGAATATTTGTTATAAGAAGTACGTGTTGCCCCCACAACTCGCACGATTTTTTCGGCATGATAATAGAAAATTCACAGTGTGTGAAACGGTCCTAAGTCCGCATATCGTCACGGCGCGCATCAGACTAGGTATTGTATCTTTAATTATCCGCGCGCAGCTGAGGGACGAAAGAGAACCTGAGGGATGGTGCGAGCTATCCGGAGGGTTGCAAAATGGTATCATCTCGTCCTCATAGCTGGGGCGTGGCTCCTTTTGGTCAGGAATCCTTTCTTTCCTTCGCGCTTCTTACTGTAAGTCTGCTTGGGAAAGTGTATGTCTCCAAAAATGAACGCGATAATGTATAACAAGTATAAGTATGCAACAAAAATAAGAGATGGATGTATCATTTGCGCGACGATTTTATCCATGAGATTTCAAAATTATATCTCGATATGTCTTCAAATTTTCTCTCTAAATATTTTCTAATCCTTTGGAATTTGAGTCTAAATGTCTCTCTGCAACACACTCCGTATACATGTACATTTTCGCACGCAAGAATGAGTGGTAAAAGCGGAGGTTCCAGTTTCGGAACAGGAAGCTACCCTTCGGAATCTAGCGGGTGTCAACGCGGAACTTATTGCACAAGACGGGAGAGAGGGTGGAAAGTCGAGCCGAGGGTCGGTACTCACGCGCGAGAATACCCCTCGGGCATATTTGCGCGGTCAGACATCGATTAGCCATTCGAGGATCGACTCGTTTCCCTCCACCTCTCAATATATATCTTAATATATATCTTAATATATATCGCAGCTTACTTTCTTTCGCAATATATCGCGCTCAGCCGAAGAATGATTATCGGTAATATCGCGCGAGTAACGAATTACAAGATATCTTTCTAAGACTTTGGCCTCTTTTTTTCCGCAAAGCGTTGATTGTAGCTCTCTTCAAAAGTCTCTGTCTCTGTCTTCTCATTTGTCTTATCGCCCTTATCGAGTAACGTTATTATTCGATATCGACAAAATAGCTATACCACTAAGTTTTCGAAAAGAAGGGGAGAGAGAGAGAGAGAGAGAGAGAGAGAGGAAAAGAGAGGCAATTGAATAACATGTTTAAATAAACTGTCGAAAATGAGAACTCGCGATTCACTAGTAAATCGTTTATCAGGGAGGTTTGTATATTTGCAAAATAAAAAATTGTCTGAAATACACAAGTATTTTTCTCATATGACAAAGTATATGTATATGTATAGACGCGCTCTTCTCATGGCGTTTACGAGCTTGGAAGTTTGCGAGCACCTTGTGGTTGATTCGCCAAGTTTTAACTGCCGAAACTTATGCTTTCCCCATCAAGACGCCGCGCGTCGGCCGACGTCGGTTACCGCCCGTCCCTCAGAATTATTAATTAGATGCGAGAGAGGAACTAATTTACAAGCGCCGTTTCCAAAGAGAGGGTGCGAATCTGTATGATGTATCTTCGTGAGGTTCCTCGATTTTAACAGCGTTAGCTGTAATGTCAAACGACAGGAAGAGAATATTTATACAATTACGTATAAAACAAATCGTAATCGTGCCTGTTTTTAGAATATTCAAAACTTGGGTTACGAATCATATCGTACTGAAACATAGGGAGTTGCGACGTAAAATCACTTTTTGTAAAGGTGAAACTTTCCGCAGTTCGAATTTTTCGTGCCCGTAGTTACATGACGTGTTAAACTCTTAATCGAAAATTAATATAACTAGAACTCGGCTGACTCTAACATGACGTGTCACTATTAAGAACCTGACTACTAAGTATTATTAAGCACTCACTTGCAGTCTGTTTTTCTTTCTTAATATTATTTTTCTCTTCTCCTCTCTTTCTTCTCCCTCTCCCTTCTCTCTATTGAGATCTTACAACGTCGTGTAATTGCCGTCCAAAACAAAAATTTACACACACACCTAATATGAGATGATAATTTTTGCATTTAATATGATCGCGAATTTGACAAAGAATCTTATTACTAAGAGAAAACGTGATAATTTTGCTATGTAATTACCTACCAAATTTTATTGAATTCGATTGTTCTGAAACATTTCGTACGGGTGCGATGAAGAAAAGTGTACAAGTATAAAAAATACAGATTTCGCGTTTGCAATTTTGCTTCTAATTTGTTTCTCATCGAATTATTCGCTTCAAAAATCTTACGGTTACTCGAAAGTGATTAGTTTGAAGAACATGACGTGTGTATGACACTCGAGATGGCAATTTCCCATCGAACGACTCAATTTCCTCGCTGCGTCTTTAACCCTCCGAAAGGTAACGAGCTAACGAGCATAAGGGACGCTTATGACACGAAAGCCTCTTTCTAATTGAAATGTCGAAGATCGGATACTTTTATAGCCGTTATTACTCCCATTTTATTTATATTCCATGTTATAACATACGGAGGGTTGGAAAAGAATTCGCACGTTTGTTTCACTGCTGGTTACGTTGGTGTCAGTGCGAATTTCTCGACATCATAAATATATTTTTAGCTAATTAAACATAGAATATAAAATCATTGGAAAATTTAAATATCTCCCTTCAGGCAAAAAGTATTTATAAACAATTCGAAATTTAATTAGGTAAAATGTTACTTATTTCCCAGCATATAAGAATATCTTTTTTTTCTTTAATTTAGACAAATTATCACGAAGGACGATATATTTTTTTATATATACTTTTCAATATTATAAAATATTTCAATAATATTATAATATTCAATATTATAAAAGAGTAAAAATTCCACACCTGATTAAAATATCACATCATTTGTATAATTTACACAAATATCTTCTCTTTTCTTGTAAAAGTTACTATTTATTTTGGAAATTTGGCATTCGAAGTAGTAAAATTATCGATTTAAATGTACGCGTCCATAGTAATAAAATTTAAATCGTGATCGACGGATCGTCCCGCATTCTTGTTCAAAGAAAACGACAATGTGTGTAACCCCGAAAGTTTTCGTCCTTTAACCTTGCCGTCCCCTGAGAATTGAGAATCGATACCGCCGCCTGGTCGGTGGTGGAAGAGTTTCTGCAACTTTGCTCCGGGGGCGAGTACGCAAGGAAGTTCTCCAGAGCCTCCGAGCCTCCAGAATTCGGAGGTTTCACGATATTTATGTGACAGCAGCTGTAGGCGCACCAGCCCCTGGTTTCGGGCTATTTCGAGGCACTGCCTGTTTCAAGTTCTAAGCTTCTTTAGGAACAGGACAAGGAGAGGAAGTCGTTGAAGAAACAAAACAATATTCGAAGAAATATTACTGAAGTGGCGCGAAAAATTGCATCGGATCTAAAGTCCGTTTTAAAGGGGGCGATACCGATGGAGAGAGATTTACGTTGCGTTGGTGTCTCTCGATTACCTATACAAACAGTCAGAATTGACAATCCCCGACCGAATGACATTTGTTCCATTATATTTTAACTAAAATACGATTTTATATTGTTTGTTTTTTTTTAACTATCTTGTATATATATTACTCCAGTTTATTTGTTAACAAAAATACACTCTATTCTGTGTAATTACATTTGAACGCGGATAACTTAAGGTACATATGTAAAATGGGACGGATGAAAAGTTTGTCAATAATCTAAGCACGGATCCGCCGCCCGCAGGGTGGAATTACCATTTCGAGAGGTCACATGAGCGGCGAAGGTTACGCGGTTGAACGAAGGGTACGAGTTGATAATGATCTTACAGTTTGATACACAGTGCGCCCGGATAAGATTCGCTCATCTCATTAACACAAGCTCGATTAACAAACTTTCAGTCGGCCATCCAGTTGTGATAAAATTCGTTTTACTTTTATATCTAATTAATAGAGAGTACTTTGATCTCGTTATTTTCTCATTCTCTCCATCGTGGATTAATAATACATTTGCCCATGGATGGAAAGATGAGCTGTGTAAAAAACAACGCGCATGCACGTACAGAAAAAAAGACACATACATACCAGGTGTATGCATAAGTTTTTTCCGGTTTAACTAAGAGATGGCACCGGCGAAAAGTAAGCAGCGTATTAATTTGGCACATACGTCATTTTGTTCGTCTGACATTTAAAACTACAAACACACACAAGTTGAGTCCGCCAAAAACTAGAGTCTTTGTTTTATCGTTCAGTGATCATGTCGAGTTTTGTGCCTGAAAATGAACATTTGCGGCACGCATTGCTTTTCTTATTTAATCAAAAGAAAAAGGCTGTTGAAAGTCATCGTTTGCCAGTAGAAACATATGGTGAACACGCTCTATCGATTAGAACATGTGATACATGGTTTCGACAATTTAAAAATGGTGATTTCAATGTGAAAGACGGTGAGCGCTCTGGTAGACCACAGAAATGCGAAGACGAGCAATTGCAGGAGATATTGGATGATGACCCAACTCAAACTCAACGGCAATTAGCAGAAGCATTACATGTATCACAGGAAACAACCAGCAGACGTTTACGAGCAATGAGAAAGATAAATAAACTCGGTAAATCGGTCCCACACAATTTGAATGAACGTCAAATAGAAAATCGCAAAGTCACTTGTGAAATGCTGCTTCAACGCCACGAAAGGAAATCATTTTTGTATCGAATTGTGACGGGTGACGAAAAATGGATATATTTTGAAAATTCGAAGCGGAAAAAATCGTGGCTTTCACCTGGCGAAGCCGGTCCATCAACACCAAGGCCAAATCGCTTCGGCAAGAAGACCATGCTCTGTGTCTGGTGGGACCAGAGCGGTATTGTGTATTATGAACTCTTGAAGCCCGGCGAAACCGTTAATATACAACGCTATCGCCAACAAATGATTAATTTAAACCACGCATTAATCGAAAGACGACCGGAATGGGCCAAAAGACATGGCAAAGTGATTTTGTTACACGAAAATGCGCCGTCTCACACAGCACAACCAGTGAAAGACACCTTGAAATCGCTTGGATGGAACATCCTTCGGCACCCGCCGTACTCCCCAGACCTGGCGCCATCTGACTATCACCTCTTCGCATCAATGGAGCACGCGCTTGCAGAGCAGCACTTCAGCAATTTCGAGGAAGTTGGAAAATGGCTCGACGAATGGTTTGCCGCAAAAGACAAGCAGTTTTTCTTGCATAGTATTCATAAATTACCTGAAAGATGGGCGAAATGTGTAGAAGCCGATGGCCAATATTTTGAATAAAAAAAAATTAATTTCCTTGAAAATTACATGGTTTTTTTTTACCAAAAAACCGGAAAAAACTTATGCATACACCTGGTACACGCACGCACGCGCGCGCACACACACACACACACACACACACACACACACACACACACACACACACACACACACACACACACACAAATATACATATACTATATAATATATATACTATACTTTCGTGGAGAGAATTTACAAATGAAGAGTTTTTTCTTCCTCATCGTGCTAAAATCTCAATTTTTTCTATTTTATGAATTATATATTTTATTGATATTATACTCTATGAATTCCCGCAAAGTCAATATCATTTTACTAAAATGTGAACAATCCGGATCGATGCTGTCAATCTACACTTGTGCTAATGACCGCACATATGGCACTATTCCCGAAATTATCCTATCGAAGCACTCGAAATCGTGCACATTGAAAATGATCGATTGCTTCCGAAATTAATGTCGCGTTGCACACGCGCGCGCGAACGAAAGTTGATATAATTTTCCGATAATTTGTATTATTTATGTAAGTAAAATCTTTCTCAAGAAAGAACAATCAATTAGCTCGTTGTTGAAATCAGAATGGATCAAAATACAACTCGCATGTTTATTAAGGCGAGGGTTCATATTATTATCATTGATCACGGATACACAGTTATGCGTTATCGAACTGATTAAGCGATACCGGTGACGTGCAAAAAACGGTTTGCATGCGACCGAGCGAACGAGCGAGTAAAGGAACGAACGCAAAAATATGCGTGATACTATGTGATACGTAAGAAGGGTCCGGGGATAAAAGCGAAGAAAATGAGGAATTAAATATTCCACTGGCAAATCGTACACGCGAACGAGATTAATCAGTCTCTTTTGTTTCGTAGCAACGTTGACGTACGCGCTTTTCAATCTGTCAACATCCTTTGAAACCCATGCCCTGCTTTCGTTACAAAAAATAAAATCTTTCAGTTATTATTATGCAATTGGAAAGACTACCGCTCTTTAGCGAACATTGATGACAAGAGATATTGTAATATTAAATGTTTATTATTTAAATAATTTGCTTATTACGCACAACCATTTCTATTAATTAACAAACATTTCACGCTTGCGAATTGTATTATATTTCATCGTCTTATCTTAAAAACCGATGAAATTTTCAAGTTTCTGTCCTACTTAATTTCATCTTTTTTAATCGGTCGGAAGTGTCTTGCATGAAATTGAAATTGAAAGCGGTAATTCGAGAAAACTTGAGGAAACTCCATCTTAATATGATTTCTTCCATAGCCTCACCTACGAAAGAGTGGCAAGTGCGAACGGGAGGACAAGTTTCCTTACGTCATATTATTTTGCAGAAGATATTAAATATTAATCTTAAACAATTACTTTGGAAAGCGGAATAAATTCTAATTTTGAGTGTAATTGAGAGTTAATTATACAACATAAAGCCCGAGTTTACTAAAAAATTTTATTTCTTTGCATTTCAAGTAAGAAAAATATAAAAAAAGAAATCCCATTAAAATTTGCGCTAAAGAAAATTTATCTATGACACGGATTATCAAATAAACTCCTGTCTCGTATGTGTACCGTTGTAAAGATTTCTTCATTTAAACCCCAAGGAGGACGATTCGTCGTGTTCTTTTCCGTCGACCAAGTAGAAAGTGAAATCAGCGGAAAAAGCGTGAGGAAAGCATCCCCTTGAAATTTTAAAGTCAACTTTCGCTTTTCCACCGTTGATCCATCCCCGCACTCCTCGCTCGCCTGTTTTCCCTCTCCACGGTCGTTCCAGGAGTCAAGGTAATGCTCGTTCGCGATAAACACTGACACCCGGACAAAAGTTTCACTGTCGCGAGACGCGCATGATCTAACGGCCACGTGGGAAAATCCGCCCCCATGAACGTGAGAACATGGTCGGAAGAGGGCAGAATTGTATCGTTTCCCGCCGCTGCGTCGAAGAGAGGCCCATTTCCATGTCTTTCGACAGGAAACGTTGTTGTGTCGAAATACTGTTTCTCTTCCGAAAGATATCTCATCATTTATAATTCTTTAAGAATAATATATTTGCACGAAGAAAACTTCTAGATGTGCAAATCTAATTTATTCGTGTTAGGGGAGCTCAAATTACAAGAAAATAATGTTTCCACTTTCAACCAGGAAAGGAAACTTCAGGAACAAGCTTTATTTAGTACAACACATATATATCCATATACTACAAATGTTTAAAAAACATCCTAGAGACGTCTTAGAATGTTTGAATATCATATCTGGGACATCTCTAGAATATCTTTTAAACATTTGTGCTGCATGGGTTCGAATAAGACGGAATATTGTGAAATATAGTCGAGGAATTTTTATGTAAAATACAATAATAAATCTTTAAACGTACAACGTTCGAACGATTGTTATACTTGTAAAAGAAATTGTTCCGTGAAAATTTATGAGACGATTAGCGTGAACTTAGATCGCGATAACGCAGATAACGTAGATCGCACGTAACACGTTTCTAATTCACGGTTGTCACGACTCGTTGACAATATTCGCGTTGAAATTGCCTCTCTCCAGATGGTAGCGGCGTGGCGTACTTCTTCCTTTTCTTCAGGAAAGCCGCAGGTAGTTCGCGAATAGCGTGGGACAAAAGTTTTCCAGTAAGTCGAATTAATGGCAAATCCATAGCGGAGTACCATAGCTCGGTTTCTCCACCCTCGCTGCCAGCCCTTGATGCGCCTCTAGGGCTCCATCTCTCGACGGGGTTGTAACCCTCGAGCTGTGACCTGCGCGACCGCTACACTGATTTCCAACCACCTACTCGGTATGGAAGATACTTAATTTTGTTCTTTTGAGAAAAATGAATCGAAATATTCAGAGTAACTTCAAGTTGTGAACATAAAACGTATCTTATAAAAGATTATCCTTTCACTTTTCCTTTTTTTACAAATTTAAAGTTATTTTTACGTAATGCATTGTAGAATTTACAAGTTTTATACAAAATGTTTTTTCTTGTATCGTACTTTTTTTCAATTTCTTTTTTTATCGCAATGATTTTCTCTTTTGCGAGCTATGTATCTTTTGTTTATAAAAGAACCCCTCATTCGGTATATATTATTACCGTCGTGAAATGCTCGGGGCGAACTACCCTTTCAGAGTTTTATCTATCGAGAAGTTCACTACGGTCGGTAAGAGTTCTATTCAACCGACGAATAGTTACGGGAAAGATCTTCATCGAAAAACTTATAATAATCATCATTATGATCAAATTTTATTTATAATATATATATGTTATAAAATATACATGTGTCGCAAATTTGATAACAGTATTCGTCAAAAGTAACTTTTTCTGATATATATTGTACAAATGTAATTTTATATATTACCATATAAGCAGAGGTATTTTTGTCAAGAGAAAATCGTTGGAATTTGCGAGATAAAATATCGAGTTCTCTTTATGGTTAAAATTAGATCGATCTTAATATCGGATACGCGATATATCGCGTAATTTTCGTAGGTATTTACGATTCGGCTAAATGACGCGTGCAATTCGGGACCTAATCTGATTCGATGGAAGAAGAGGGCACAGCGATACACAGGACCCATAATGTGTGCAACGCGGTAGGGTGCAGGCTTAATCTTCGGTAGAGTCGGGAGTTGAGGATTACCTATAACGAGATGTACCAGGATTATAAGTTGTAAGCTCCCCGAGCCGCGAAATCCCATTCGTTAGCGATGTGAGCTTGCGGCCAACCAGTTTGGCGAGTAGGTGGCAAAATTTTGTGCAAAGGTAGGAACAGAGGTTTTTCGGGTTCCGCGGCACATTAGTTAGTGTTAGCCAAATATAGCAGAGAGGGGAGGGGAGAATGTCGAAAAAATTCCTGATATCGTGGAATTATATAATTAGCCAAGTCGCGTCTCGCGTGTCAAGAGGGAAGATCTATTGCTTATTCGAACATAGCAGTAAGCAATTGTCTTTTAAAAGAACGCTTACCTCCTTACAGAAAACTATTATTGACTAGTCAGTAATAAATTACTATATCTCAGTAATTTTATTAATGTACTTAATAATTATGAATACTTAAATTATAGAGATACTACTAATGTGAAGTAATTAAATAATAATGACGACAGTGATAATTATTGATCTAATACAGAGCTCTAGTGATAAAATATTGATGCGAATTTTTCTCAGGAATTAATTACTCATGTGAAGTATTAGGTGCTTGAATTAATTCTCGCTGTTTTTGCTACAAAAATTTCAATAGAACGGTATATTATAACTTAATCAAAGTATTGTCCTTCGGAAGCTACAATCTCTTCCCATTTTTCAAGTAACATATGGATTCCACGGTAGAAAAATTCAGGTTCTTTCGAGGCGATCCAGTCATCGAGCTATTTTTTGATATCTTCGAAAGAACCGAAGTGCTGCTCAAAAAGGCCATGCTGCATCGACCAAAACAAATGGTAATCTGAAGGAGCAACGTCTGGTGAATAGGGCGGGTGGGGTGAGACATCCCTTCTAAGTGCCTCCAAAATTTTTTTTACTGGTGTTGCAACATGTGGTCTAACACTGTCATGGGGAAGAATAATTTTGTCATGTCTTTTGGCGTATTGTGGGAATTTTTCTTTGAGTGCTCGATTCAAATAAAGTAATTGTCGTCGGTAGCGTTCAGCATTGATGGTTTGACTCGCTTGCAGCAGCTCATAATCCACTATACTCACTTGATCCCAAATGCACAGCATGATCTTCTTTCCATGAATATCCTGTTTTGGCGTTGATGTTGATAATTCGCCAGGACGCATCCATGATTTCTTGCGCTTAGGATTGTCGTAACGAATCCATTTTTCATCGTCAGTCACAATTCAATACAAAAACGACTTCCGTTTTTGTCTTTGAAGCAACAATTTATAAATGGTTAAACGTTTCGCAATATTTCTTTTCTACAATTCATGTAGGACTCAGTTTCCCAACTTCTGGATCATTTTTATTGCTTTTAAACGTTTGCTAACGGTTGACGCATCGACATTTAGTGTTTTCGACAACTCTATGAGCGTCTGACATGAATCTTCTTCCAGTAATACTTCCAATTCTCCATCTTCAAACTTTTTCGGCTGACCAGGGCTCTTTGTCATTCACATCAAAATTGTTGTCTTTGAATCGTCTAAACCAATCTCTGCAAGTTTTTTCAGATAGAGTGTACGCTCCCCCATAAGCCTCCACTAGCAAACGATGATTTTCAGCAGCAGATTTCGTGAGATAAAAGTAGAAAAATAATGCTTCCCGCAAGTGCTCTTTTTTTGGTACGAAACTCGACATTTTCAATGCAATAAAAAATTGTGTTCTTTGCACTACGATCTAATGTCATACACTGATTATTAAAACCTATTGAAAGTACTTTCATATACATCAACAGTTACTTTCGGCCATGTTGAAATAGCACAATTACTGACTTTTATTAGTTAACAGCGAGAATTAATTCAAGAACCTAATATAATTTGCTGTGAAATTCATTATAATATGTAATTAAAAATTTATAAACAATAATGACATCACTAGTTCCACAATATATATTACATTAACTTTCGTGGCATGACAATTGTTCTTGCGTTATTTCCACTATTTGGTAGCATTATGTCATTGCAAATGTTTTTTGAACGATATAAAAATATAGCCCATAAAAATATATAAGCAAAGCTCTTCAAGATATCAAGACACATTGGTAGAAGTTTTTGTTCAATCATTGAGGTGAAGCAACGTTAACCATAATTAGGATATGGATGACGACTTCAGGTTCGAAACCACGGAGGGACACATAAGATGAGAAAATACAAAAATTAAAATGGCACATTTTTATTGAAATGGCCTAACATTAGTTTGTTTCATTTCGTTTGCATTAACATAATTTTGCTACAAACAATATTCTATAAACGCAGCATTTAATTTCTGCAGCAATTCACCAAATAATCACTGAAGTATTGACTAGTGATTAATCATTAGAATTTTTCCCAGTAATTAACAGTAATACTTTTTCGTAAGGCCCTATGATAGTTGGTACGAGAGACTGAGAACAAATGCTATTTATGTGCTAATGCTATTTATGTGCTAATTAATTGTTCTAATCGCGATTTTGTTGCTCCAGCCGTTTAACAGGAAATAGTGTTTAAAATGGATGGGATGAGATAGAGATTAAGCTGGACTCCCCCATAATGAAAAAATTATTTAGGATGGTCGTACGAAAAAAAACAATTATATGGGAATTTGTTGCTATTTTGTTGCTCTAAGAAAAGGCCTGAAAAAGTTCGAAAATATAACGTTTTACCGGAAACGCTCTCACGTACCAAAAACGCCATACTAGGTATTTTGCAAAAAACATTATATTTATCCACTTTCTTTTGGCTATCTTAAAGCAATAAAATAGCAACAAATTCTCATATAATTGATTTTTCCGGACGACCACCCTATATATATTTTTTTTTCAATGGGGATCCAGCTTAATGTTAAGACCCACTTATATAAAAAAAACATATACAACGGTCACAAAGAAACAACAATTATAGAATTATTTTTTGCTATTTTTTGCTCTATGATAGCGAGTAAAAAATTACAGAAAGCAACATTGTTCAAGAAATATAATTATTTAACAAGTAGAGCGTCTCAGACAAAACCCGCCCATTCTCGACATTCCTTAAAACAATTTGTTGCTGTCGACTATTTGGTATCAAATTGTTTATTGAGACATGTACTTTATGAATATAATAATGCGCGAGTATTAAAAAGTATTTTAAAAAATTATTTTGTCCGCGCGATCGAGCATGCCTGACTCGATTCATCTGTACATTATAAAACTTTTAAATATTTTGTTGCTCGCATGTATCTGATACCAAATTATTCGTTAAAGCATGTATTTTACGAATATAGCAATGCCCGATTTTGTTGCTCCTTTCTAAATATTGAAAAAAGCTATTTTGTCCGCGCGGTCGATGTCGCAGTCAGGTGTACATAAATCATAGACGTTATAACAACCATTAATAATTTTGTTGCTCACATGTATCTCGTACCAAATTGTTCGTTGAAGCTTGTACTTTACGAATATCACAATGTCCGATTATGTTGCTCGTTCGTAAGTGTTGAAAAAAGCTGTGAAAGCAGCGAAAAAGGTGTCTGACTTATGCACACCTGACTGCGACACCGTCCACGCGGATAAAATAGCTTTTTTCAATACTTAGGAACGAGCAACAAAATCGAGCATTGTTATATACATAAAGTACATGCTTCAACGAGCAATTTGGTATCAGATACATGTGAACAACAAAATTATGAATGGTTGTTATAACGTCCAGAATATCTAACTTAGGTGCGCCTGACTGTGACACTAACCGCGCGGACAAAATAGCTTTTTTCAATATTTAGAAACGAGCAGCATAATAGGTCATTATTATATTCGTAAAGTACGTGCTTCAACGAACAATTTGGTATTAGATACATGTGAGTTAAAAAATTATTAATAGTTATAACGTCCGGTGTCTGACTTATGTACGCCTGACTGCGACACCGTCTGTGCGGACAAAATAGCTTTTTTCAATACTTAGGAACGAGCAACAAAATCGGGCATTGTTATATTCGTAAAGTACATGTCTCAACGAACAACTTGATACCAAATAGTCGATACCAATAAATTGTTTTAAAACATGTCGAAAATGGACGGGTTTTGTCTGGGACGCTGTACTTGTTAAATGATTATATTTCTTTAACAATGTTGCTTTCCGTAATTTTTTACTCGCTATCATAAAACAACAAAATAGCAACAAATTATTCTAAAATTGATTTTTTCTTTATGACCGTTGTGTTTTTTTTTAATATAAGTGGGTCTAGCTTGACATTAAGCTGGATACTTCATTGAAAAAGAAATATATAGGATGGTCGTACGGAAAAACCAATTATAGGAGAATTTGTTGCTATTTTGTTGTTCTAAAATAACCAAAAGAAAGTGAGTAAATATAATGTTTTTTACGAAATACCTAGTGTTTGGCGTTTTTGATAGTATAGATAGATACGTGATAGTATTTCGTTTCTGGCATGGCGTTTTTGGTGATAATATAGATAGATACGTAATAGTATTTCCGATAAAACGTTATATTTCCGATTTTTTTCAGGCTATCTTAAAACAACAAAATAGCAACAAATTCCCATATAATTGTTTTTTTTTCGCACGACCATCCTAAATAATTTATCGTTATGGAGGAGTCCAACTTAATATCTACCTGGCCCCATCCATTTTAAATGCCATTTCCTGCTAAACGGCTGGAGCAACAAAATCGCGACTAGGGTAACTATTTAGCACATAAATAGCACTAATTTTTTTTATTAGTGAGAACTTGAATTGCGATAATGGGGAATCCAGATCAATAGGGGTATTTAACTCTCACATCCAGCTATGATCAGATGCGATCAGATTTTATCAAAATGCTGTTTATGAAACGGTAGTTGGATAAACGATAGACGTTTCTATTATCACCGAAAAATACCGATAACGTGTGCTTTTAGCCTATAAGGAAGTTGTAGAAATACATGTTATGCCGACGATCTTGACGGAAAAAATGTAAAAAATTATGTCTGTTAAAGAGTAACAAAATTTATTGCTAGTTTTAAAAGACTCGACAATGATCGTTGGTGTGGCAAACTGTGTCGAAGAGTCAATAATCAATTTCACAAATATTCAAAGAGAGAGAGAGAGAGAGAGAGAGAGGGGGGAAGGGGGACGATAATTATTCTATATCGCTATTTTTACCGATAAGAGCTATTTTGCCGTGACGACAAAGCGTTTTTAGGATTATAAGAGGTCATCTCGCTTGATATGACCGCATCGGCACGGCACTCGTCGCAATATGGTGCGATCATACACCAACTCTGTAGCCGAATGTAATTAGTTTTCGGCCCCGCGGCTATGATATGACGTGGGGTTGTCGTAGACACCGAGGGCCACTCGGTACATACACAGGCATGCGTCGTTTCTCGGATGCCCAAGGGTGGATACTCGCTCAGGGGTGGGTTTAGTTTGCCTCAGGCACCCTGAGCAAGTGCATCCATTGTCCGGGTGCAGAAACCTGAAAATACGCTTATCGCCCACCCGACATTTCGTGATTCCTTTTGCAAATTACATGCTTCTTACCTGTCTTGGAGACTGGGTAATTATTCGTTATCGTTAATCTCGCGTTTTTCATTTAGCAATATATTTTTTAATGAAAAAGTTAAAAAGGTGAAAATAGTGTTATTTAACAAAACACGTGAACGCGTGTGTTCTTTGTTGTTAGAAAGTTTCTTGAAAAATTTTTTGAAAATGACTGTTTTCTTACGTTAATATATATATGTATATACACTCATATATAGAATGTGCGAGAAAGTGAACATTTGAAAGAAAAAAATGACGGAATGTTGGAATAACACGAATTTAAATGCAACGGTGGAAACAGTCAGACGAAAGACGCACATATAATACAATATCCATGATCTTTTCGGTCGAATACGTCGCTCGATGTTAAGATTCGATTGTTGGAAACTTGGCAATGTCCTCGAAACGAAGAACTTTTCACGTGGACTGGGATTCTCCCAGCCACGAGACCGGAACGGTGAAACGACGTCCGGCGTCACTGAACGCCTCCTTCTCGGCATCGAGTAATCGCTATGACATTGCCGAGGATTACGGTGCAAGGTTCTTGGAGTCAACAGGATCGAGAACCGAGGACTCGAACAATGTTCTCAGAGCAAAGGAAAACGTTGCTGTCAGGGACAATGAATATTACGCGAAGCGTTTTGAATCGTGCCGCAAAAGGGATATACCGCTCGGCCGGAATGGCCATCATGAAAATATGCAAACACCAGGATTAGCCGAAGAAAACGCGAGGAAAGATCTCGGCCTGATGTTATCCCACGAGCCTTTTGAATGCAAATCCATTTGCCGAATGAGCAAGGTCCGCAGCTCCAACAAGTGCAGGAGCTTAATTCCCAGATTGAAGATGAGAACATCCTCCGGGACTTGCGGCTTAGTGAACTCAAGTTCGGAAAGTTCTGGCTTCGGATCGCCGTTATCACCGTTATCTCCACAACAGGATCCACCAATCGGTAAAGAGACTTCTGAAGATGTTATCAAGATTAGTGACAGCAAGAGTTCCGGCCTAGGTTCGCCAGGATCGCCGGATTCATCTCTGTCGCCGGAAAGTCACGAGTATTCGGCGTTTCATCTTATTCAATCACAGTCGGAGAAACTACGAAATCGCCTTTGCGAGAAGCATCAGGCCGAGGTAATACGGAATTACAAAGTGTCGTCAAGAGATTAAGGAATATGTACAAAAGTTTATTATAAATTCTAATTTCAAATAAGATATGTCGAGAGTGTTGCATCTCGATCCGTGCGAGATCTTGGTGAGGTCTTGCATAGTCTGGCGAAAAGGCTATAAATCTTATGAGTCACGTCTGTAGGGGGAGGCGAGCAAGACAAACCCCATGGGTACGCGAGCACGTGGTATGAAGGAATTACATTTACCCTCTTCGTGCGCAAGCATGCGCGTGGCGCTCTATATGTCGTTCATTCAGAATTCCGTCTAACGCACATCTCGATACATTCGCTATTGACTTTCTTCTCTGCCGTCGCACAATGTTTTCCTTCTTGTTATTATTACAAGAGATAAAGGCGATAAAAGTCGCAATTTTTTGGATGAGTATCATCTATAATAATTGCAACATTACTGTACAATTTCACGGTTAATACAGTCGAACAAGCTAGGTCGTCTGGCGGACGTAACCGAATCACTGATAATGGAGATAAACGTTTTCAGAACGTGCGGTCAAACTAGCTTCATTGGCGCAGCTTCGCTGTCGGTGCAACATTCGATTATTGCAACCGCATATACGCGATTATTCCAATATAACGCGACGAATTGAATTAAACATCCGATCTATCACGAAGAAAATGAATTTTTTTACTCTTTTGTATTTTCAATATATCTTATCAATAAAAATATGCACTTGCGATACACAAATGTCCAGCGAAGCATAATATAAGCTAAGCAAAAATACGCACATAGTCCCTGGCCATATTATTAGACGTATTTTAATTTTTTGTAATTCATTGACTTCTGAGAACCAGCTTTATAATACGGCTTATCTATTGATCGAATTATATTAAGGAACCATTATTTTATAAGAGGTATTTTTTATGACGTTATTTCACTTGACTGTTGCAACGACCTTGAACAAGTATGAACCCGCGCTAGTTGCATTATTGATAATAACGAGAACGGATGTGTTTTGAATGTGCGTTAATTGAAATAGTAGTTTAGTTTTATTTTTATTTATTTGTGACTTGAAAATGATTTCAAATTCCTTGCTTACTAACAGAAAAGTGAATTTTTGTGTGAAAAATATTAATATTGCTTACAAAAATTATGGGTAAAACAAGTGATTTGACACCTCTCAGAAGGTTGCAGAAGTAAAAGCGCTGATTGACACCGAAAATTATTCTAATCGAGTAAATATAAAATTAGTAGTATTCTTCTCCTCCTGTAGAGAGTAGTCTGAAAAGTTTTAAACCTCAACATGAAGATGGCGTTATTCGTCAAAGCCATTCTGGTACTACAATCGTACATGGTTTGAAAAATATCCGTGAAAATTTCAGCCATTTTGGACGCTCATTTGTTGTTTAACTGTAGTTTATGTCAGTCGATATCAGTGTTTTTGTAAAAATGAAAAAATCGAGTATCGTGCCGTAATTAAATTCTTGCATTTGAAAGATAATACACCTGCGCAAATTAAAGCCGAGTTATTTACGCTGTTTACGGGGACTCTGCCCCATCACTTGCCACCGTGAAAAGATGGGCAGCTGAATTTAATCCGATTTTTTTCCATTTTTACAAAAAACACTGATATCGACTGACACAAACGACAGTTAAACAACAACTGAGCGTCCCAAATGGCTGAAATTTTTACAGGTATTTTTCAAACCATTTACGATTGTAGTACCAGAATGGCTTTGACAGGTAACGCCATCTTCATGTTGAGGCTCAAAACTTTTCAGACTACCCTCGTATTTTATTTAAAAAATCGAAATGCGTTTAATAATATGGCCAGGGACTATAAACGTTATTGACTCTCTCACAAACAAAACCAGGTATGAAAGTAATGTTATTTTGTATTTTTAACTTATTCTTTTGCGCAGAATCACTACTTTTCCGAGCAACTTCGTATATTCGATCCTCGATCTTCATGATCGGAGGATTCTTTGAATACCTAAGCTTCATTTTCATGCGAGAGAAGTAGAATCACTATTCGCGATAATCCTGAAGCCAGTGGCATAGTATAACGTTTTCCGCAAGTCACCCTTCGCGATGGATTTCGCGAATGCGGCTCTTCTACCGCGGCTCTCCTATCACAACTCAGGAATCGATATCACATTCGGTTATCTCCATTTTGTCTTGGTTCATCCATCATGCAAGCGGCTTAAAAATATTTAATAGCATTTTTTCTACTTGATCGCGAAAGAAATAAGTGCACACGATTTTGAATTTTGCTTTTAATAAAACCGAATAGCGGGAGAATTTTAAGGAAATTATTTCTTCAGAAAACGATCTTTTCATTTGGAAATTATTACGTTACATAAAAATACGTAAAACACGGAGATCCAGCATTCTCAAGGTTAATTTCCCCCTTTTCGACAACTTTTGCTTTTGCTCATCTTGGTAAAATATTGCGATTGGACGAGGTTGTTGGGTGAGAACCTCTGACCCACAGAGGGCTCTAAGCCGCGGGACCTGACTGCGCGCATTATTATATTGAAATCGTAGAAATGGAAAAGTAAGTCGACGGGAAGACCGGAAAGCGAATGGAAAGCGAGGAGTCACGAAGCGTTAAGCCCGATGCGGCTTTATTAATTATTGCAACTACCCTTTGGTAGCCAGAGCCAACTCCCACTCACCGCACCGCCGACCATCCGTTTGTGTGTGTGTTTACTTGCGTATGGGTTTTCATATCGATTCGACTGGTTTCATTAATAAAGAGATATTATACGCGATATTAAAGCCGCTCGTAAGTTTTTTTTAAGCCATAGTAGTTTTATGCCGGGATGTCGATTCTTTTATGAGACAGCTTTATTCGTTGAAACGAAGGCTAAAAGGGCATTCATCCGCGTACTGTTTCACTCTCATAGCATCTCTTTCGTCCATAGGATTATGATGAAAACGCTTTCATTTTTACTCGATCTTTCTAAATTCGAAATTTGATATACCGTATCGTATTGTTATTTTCACTTGTACTAGGTGCTTGCAAAAGTTCATATGATATTTGAGCCATTTTTATTTATTAATTACAACGAGATGACGTATAATAATTTAATCTCAAAATATTGGGGTCGTTGCTATCAATAACTTTTTACCATCTTCCAATTAATAGCTTGATCTCATGCTGATAAAATGACTCATTTTTTAAGATAAAAATCGACTCATATTCGCACTTTCTCAACATTCTGGAATTGTGTATCATATATACCGTGCTGATCTGAATAAATGAAAATCAGATGGGACGATGTTTGGAGAGTGTACGCTGGGTGCGGCATTTCCCAATCGAATAACATCTCTTTTGTCGTAACATACGGCCTGTCGTAAAGCAAAATAATTTTGTCGATTCGCAGCTATTTGAGAGCGTTTTTTCCTTCATGGTTCAAACGTCATAATTATGAACTATAACGATCTCTTGTAACTATCTACCTCGGTAGTAGAATATATAGGATGGGCCTTTAAATTCCTTGATATCGTAATCTGCTGAGAAATCTTTTAGCTTTATTGCTATTCCTCTTGACGAATAACAACTCAAATCTTTTTTTTTTCTGCGCACACGGCTCGCCCACAATACTTACTGCGCCGCACGCTGTACTACCGCTTGGGCTCTAAACTTAAAAATGCCTTACAAATAGCTCATAATTAAGCACTTCCATCAGATACATAAGAGAGCCTTGTGACCGTAGATGTTGCGTTTGTGGATGTCGATGATAAACCGGAATAATGACTTTTTACATTTAGGATTGTTAAAATAAATCCATCACCCGCAACTATTCGCCACAAGAAACTCTTTTTTTGTATTTAGTAAGTAATAAGACAATAAACCGGTTCGCATTTACTTTTTTAATAAAAGTTTACTTTTTTAATAAAAGTGTCTATTCACTAATGCTGGCTATTGAGCGTATAATTTTTGGTACATAATATGAATTCCTTGGCAGTATTTATCAATGTTTGGAGCCTCACCTTGTTTGATAAACGAATAATACATGATGCTCTTATTTGACCACCATACAGATACCATAATCTTCTTTGAACGAAGATTCGGTTTTGGTATGTATTTCGGAGGCTCATTCGCATTTAACCACTGCGTCGACGGTTGTCGTAAAGCATCCACTTTTCATCGTACGTAACTATCCTGTGCAATATTCCATCATTATTCTGTCAAGAAAACAAAGAAGTGCAGATCTCTAAACGTCTCTTGTCCCTCTCTGACAGTTCATAGGAAACTCATTTGTCCAACTTTTTCACTTTTCTCAAGGCTTTTAAATGTCAGACGACAGTTGAATGATGGATCTTGAATTGTCGCAATCTCACGAATTATCAATCTCAGATTCACTTCAATCATGTCCTTTAAAACAACATCGTCAATGACGGAGAGTGCATGCTCGCGAAGTAAATTGTCGAGGTTTGTGTCTTCAAACCGAAACTTTTCGAACCAACGTCTCGCTGTCCTTTCACTGGCAGAACTTTCACCGAAAACAGTATTAATGTTTCGCGTTGCTTTGGCGACACTATGTCCGAGTTTGAACTCGTACAAATAAATTAAACGTATTTCTTTATTTTCTATGTTAACTTAAACGCGAATTTCAACAATTAATACCGTATTAAATAAGTAAAGTTATGTATATGTCGCAGGGAAATGATGAAAATGGAGATTTGATCAAATCCCTAAGGTAGATGATCTTACTTTCTTTAGGGAAATCACCCCACAGAGTTGTTATTTTAACATCTTCCGTGAATTGATCATCTACCTTAGGGATTTGATCAAATCTCCATTTTTATCATCTCCCTGCGACATATATACAATAACTGCCGCGGTCCATCCTTTCTCGAAGTGATAGAGCATAATATGACGCAGGTGAATATGATTTGCAACACGCATTTCTATTAAGTAAATATAGAAGAATGGTTTTTATTAAAAAAGTAAACAAACGCCAATATTCATAAGTAATAAATACGCAAAAAGTAAACGGCGGATAATTATGCATCAACCCAATAATATTTGAGACTGTATTTATTTGAAATCTGCTCCAATCTCTCACTCATTTATTCTCAGCGCCCAAAAGTACATTAATTAACATCACCCTTGAGCCAGTTTTTCTTCTGATATCAGCCGAATGACAGACTAGGCTACTTGCCAACTTATTAGTTAGCATGCATTCGAAGTTTCTGGTGCGCCGAGCATTCACCATAAATATGTAGATTCGTCCTAGAGGGGTTGAAGCACTCCGAGGCAACGGGCAGAGAGAGGGAAAAGATATTGTGCTAACACTCGTCACTATATCGTAAGAGGGAGAGAGAGAGAGAGAGAGAGAGAGAGAGAGAAGGAGAGAAAGAGATGCTTTTCCGAAGGGTAGTCCTTTTCTTTCATCACACTGCCGCTTTTATAATATTCACCCCGCGTGTATACACATCGGAACGCAGGTTTTCATCCCACGCACGATTTCTACCGCCTTTCTCTTGCATCAGTGTTAGCGTTGCGAAAAAAACGTGGCCAAATCATATCAATGATAATAGAAATGACGATAACGAGTGTTCGCGGAAACATTGTGAACTCATTTATTCAATTAATCGTAAATTTAGGAGGTTTGAATTTGTAAAATGTGTAAAAACAGAACAATGTGTGTTTGGAAATGTGAAAACGACATGACGACATATATATATTTCTTTGCGCATCGCGTCGCGAGCAATGGGGAATTCAGGTGGCGAAGTAAGGGTTTCACCCAGCGCGATCGCGCGACGTGCGCACGCTCATTGCCGCGACGCCTCGCGTCGTCCTGCAACGGGCCGGACCGTCAGTCCTGCTGAGGATCCTTGCAAGAGTGCTCGTGTAATCATCTTTCGGTACCGTTCCATAACTTCTTCTCTCGGTTGTCGGATTAACTAACGGGTACCTGTTTATTAATACTATCACAAGTGTAAATATTCGTGGGAGTTTGCTTAAACACGTAAGAATATTAAGTGGGTTCGTCAATATGATTGATATGATTGATCGATTCGATATTTTCTGCGATCGCTTTGATAATACGCACATCTTTAACAGAGATATTTGGCATCTAATCTCTGTCAAAGCTACGATTCGTACGATTAAAAGCACGCGTGCTCATTAGCGAGAAAAGTCGCAGACGAATTATACAATGTTGATCGATTGCAAAAATGTTGCCGAAGTGTGAACAAATTTACATCGATTTGAAGAAAGAACCAAGCAATGTATCAAATAACAATTAATCAGATAAATCAGCAAATCCCAAAAAACCTGTGAATTCTTATTCAGCATGATTGAGTTCACCACTTGTTCGTGTTGAAATCATTGTGAGAGAGATTTGTTGACCGAGTATCATCTAGCAGCATAATCCTAGTTTTCGAAGTGTCATTGGCCAGATAATTTTTGCTGTGAAAATCGAAAATCTCAGGTCGATCGGAAGAAACGGATGCAAGCCCATAACATCGTCGACTCGCGATCCATCCATCTTGGAGACCGCCTCGTAACTTGGATAGACGAATCGTAATCTCGAAGAATACCTCGAAAGATGAAAGAAGCGCAATGTCGGCTTTCAAGACGTCCGCGGCCTATCCTCGAACCGGCAACGGAGCCAAGCCGAAGAGCAGGATTTGTCGATTGACACCTTCGCGATCACTAATACCCTCTTTAGTCGGAAATACGAGCAAGAGACTGCCGGAAGCCGCTGAGTCGCCCACGTCGACTCGAAGAGTTTCCAGCGATCGGAAGTCACCCAGGAGGCACAGCGAAGAACGCCAGCAGCAGGCGCATCACAGCCCCAGGCGTTCGCCAAGACGATTCCTCTCGTCCTTCGACGACGATTCATTCCAGGACGAAATGGGCCTGGGACTCAGACTATCCTCGATTACGTCGACGAGCATCGACGTCGAACCTAGCATGTCCTTCCTCGAGTTCGAGACGTTGTACACTCTGGAGAAAGAGTTATCGCGATGCTGCAATCAGGATGGAATCATGTCTAAACTGGAAGAGAAGCGCACGGGCTGGTTAGGTAGCAAGAGGGGCGTTTATACGGAACTTCCACATCCGTTGTGTCATCAGGTCGGTGCGGCCACATCAATCGCTAGCTCGGCAGAAGGTTTCAGCTTCGCACCCGGATGGTCGTTGAACGCCGATCACTTTTATCAGTGGCAGCATCGCGGAAGAAGCACACAGCAGGTAGTTTACGATCAATTGCATTCGAGTTACTTGACCCTTGTCTGCCCATATTCGGATTTAACACGCTAAATGAGCTCGGCCACTTAATTCTCAAGCTTATAAATAGCATTTCACATAAACCGCGTGAAATTAAAATTACGCGTGCCATCGAAATACAAACTGTCTCTCAATTATTGAAGACTGTGGGGGGCGAGGATTGCGGAAATTCAATTGGCACGGGGTAATTATTTTGAGAAATTTCAATCGATTGTACTTCTCGGATGAAACCCGTCGACCGACCGCTAAACTTCAGCAGCGACAGCCAGCTTACCATTGTATCGGCCGACGAATTATTCCTGACTCGGAAATTGTCAACGAATGCGAATTCGCGCCATCCTATCAAATACGGCACGCGAATCTCGAAATGAACTGTCAGTGGCATTCTCTCGCACGTTCACCTTCTCGAATTAATCGAAAAACGGAAGCAATTCCGCGAGCGTGGCCGCTGCAAAACGTCGCGTTTAACGCGCGGACATTCATTCGTCCTCCCGATCACGCGTTTCACCCTCCTTCTATGTCCTCGTAATAATACCTCTTCCCTCCTTCCCTATATCCCTGGCCTCGTCATCCCCCGAGGCGAGCCGATTTTCCTACGCCCTCGGTCGGACTAATTTCGGAAACCGAGCCGCAAATTTGCGGCGCTACGCCATCGAGTTTTGTTCCATTTCGCCGCGGGCGACTGGCGGACGGATTTCACAGTTGCTATCGCGAACAAAAATAATCGCGGAGAGATCGTTCGCATGGTATTACAACGCCGATGCGTATGAAATGACGCTTAAATAGAGATGTGGCCAAATATAGAAATCGTCCAGATTCCTTTTGAAATGCGCGAAATTCCATCAGTTTTTGCACTTCTCCCCTTCTCTCTCTCTCTCTCTCTCTCTTTCTCTTTCTCTCTCTCTTTCTTTACTTCGTTTATGCACCTTTCTATATACACCAAATATTTCCCTATAAATACGGAAATTTCCCGCAAGAAGAGTTACATATTTTACACGGAGCAAAAAAATTAATCGATTATAAATATATACAACGGAGAATGTTTCTGTAAAAGCAAACAATTTGCGAATCATCCCTCACGCGATCTTGCGATCATAATTGATTATCGAGGATCTCGGACGATCCTTAGAGCTGCGCTATAACTGGCGAAAGTAGCAAAAGGTCAAGTCGGTCTGTGAAAAATTAAGCATTCGGTGTGTTCCTTTTCATCCCCATCTATCCTGTGGTGTTGCGTTTCACTCGTAAAGGATTCTCGAGGCGCTTCTCTGGAGCGGGTGAGTCGATCTTTACGAAGACTATCAAATATGCTACCCGGGGGTGCGAAGGCACTTTGATCAATTCCAAGAAGCCCACCCTTGCGAGATGTTTACCTTGAGGGATGCCATCGGCCACCAGCATATACGAAGCAAGATGTCCCTTTCCTTATGCATCGACGAAGGATTATCCTCTGGCAGGACAGGAGATATTCATTAGGTCGCGATCAAAGTGAACGTTAACTCTGCTCGTTGAATTTACGATAGATATAATTCTACTGTTCTACTTTTCTTTCTTTTTTCTTAAGCGGCATTTGATCTCTGAGATTTTATTCACTCATGTTTCTCTTCTCTTTTTGTCCTTTTGTGATATTCACCTCGGGGAACACACGACGTGAACATTTTCCTGCAAAGAGGGTTACTTTCCCCCGTGTGTATTGCAAAGGATCAGATTGGCCCCTGCTCTTCTTCTTTCGACAAAGCAAACGTCATTATTGTGTCTCGTAGCTCGGCCGTTCGCGCGGAAATGAGCGATCTGATTTCAAGTTCTGTATTGGATACGTCTCTACCTCTCTTACCGCGTGTAATTTACACCATTCCCAGGAAACGAATACATTCGATTGGTGATGTGTGCCAGATCGGCTAAATTGCAATTTTATTTGCGATAAAGTCAGTTATTAGTATAGAAAAAGAAAAGATTTGCACACGAGTTCTTCGTCTTATACACACATGATGAAATTTTCCTCTTGTATTCATTTAAAATACGATCATGATCCTCACAGCTCTTGAAATAATGGCATTAATTTGTTTGACTTTATTTCCCCACGTTTTTTATTTTTCGTGTGCAAACATAAACTGTTAATATCTTTTCGGACACAATCGGAAAACAATATTTTTTATGGTTAAAAGAAATCATCAGCAATACGTTATTTATTCGACAAGCTCTAAATTTTTTTCTCGACATATATGCCGCGATATACAACTCATCGACTTGCGCAGGGGAGGCTGTTAACCAGCTTATATCGCTGCAAACGTAGTGAAACTGAATGACACGTTTCCGAAAAGCAAAGTTATATTTTTTGTTACATCTTTATAGTTATTACGTATCGTTTTTATCGCGAGGAGATTGAGGGGGAAATTGAAAAAGGAGAAAGAGGGAAAATTCGGAAGTATACGAAGGGCGCAAGCCTTGACGAGAGCAATTTTCGGGGGGCTGTAAATTGGCAATCGAACGCGATAAATGATTTAGGTCGTGTACGCGTATCTGTTCTGAAACTCTCCGTATATAGGGACGAACCTACCCCAAGGCGAAGTGTGTATCTTCGTCTATCGAGCTATCTTACCGGGAAAATAGATCTTTAATCGAATCATCGATGAGTCACGAGCTAGTACAGCTTTTCTTCGAAGAATGGAAATGTTGGCCCACGTTGCAGATTTGATCATAGTGACATTTCGTCTTAGTAGCTTAGCCAAACTAATTTTTTATGTGTGCGTACAAA
Source organism: Dinoponera quadriceps (assembly GCF_001313825.1). Classification (NCBI taxonomy): domain Eukaryota; kingdom Metazoa; phylum Arthropoda; class Insecta; order Hymenoptera; family Formicidae; genus Dinoponera; species Dinoponera quadriceps. The sequence goes on along the minus strand of NW_014557037.1, from coordinate 230,158 downwards.
TTATGATATAATACTACTTCGTATTTATTTACAAAATCGGAAATGTTACTCGGTAAAAGGAGAAGTTGAAGAAGAACCGATATGTCGAAGAATTCACGATACCACGTATTACTAAAATGGAAATAGGCGATTACAATCATGTCTAATGCCCTAACAAAAAAAAATAATATGTTATAGCACATATATATTCACAGATTATAGATTTCCCGAATAAATAGACAAGTATAAGAACCCGCTTTTCGAATTTTGAAATTCTCTTCTCTCACCAACATATAGTTTATCGGTCGCATATCGTGACAAAACATTTCTCTTTCTATTCTGACTGAACACATAAATACTCGTAATCCGGTCGTGCAGGCAGGATTCTGAAAAAATAATCGAGATATACGTCCATATCGTGCGCCCGGTGTGTGGTGTTAAATAAATACATCGGCCACGCCGCGTCCGGATTACGGCGAAAAACGAATTTTGCGAAGCCCTATCGGTTTTCGCTTCTGCACCGCGTGAATTTTTTCGCCGCTTTTTCGCAGTTTATTCCGGCTCGTATTGTCGTCAGGCAGAGTTGCCTCGAGTTGCTTGTCAAAAAGCCCGATAAAACTTCCTTCACGCCGTTGGCGTGTAAAAAAATCTCTGAAATTATCAGCACAATTTGCAATACATCAAATCATTAGGAGCAGCATTCGTAAAACGTGTTTCATTTTAATTCGATGAAGAATTTCTGAAAAATTGAATACAACTGCGATTTGAGAAAGAAATGGCTATTTGTAAAGAACACGACCGGAACGTAACATAATTAATATTCGCTGTTTGTGCACTTCGACCTTCCTAATGCCACTATGTTCATTTTTACATCAAATGCGACACGGAAATGCCACGTCACACACAAATACGTACATATTGTACATTTCACGCGAGAGACATGTCGAACCGCGTCACAGAAATCCGAATCAATCGCTCCCGCCAAAACCGCAATTACGATCCAACGTCGATGGCAGAATATGACCTAATTTCTATTCCTTTTAATTGAGTTATTCCAGCGCGCTAAAACCTTTCTCTTATATAATTTTCGATTAATATTCGCGATAAAGAAATAATGCTTCTACCAAAACCTACCGAAGATTTATACTTATTTTTTAGGTTAGCAATTTTACCGACTTTATCGTTCGAGCAATTTATCAAGAAATTCATAGAAAGCTTTTCTGTCTTCCGGCTCCTCTCGAGACAAAAGAATAATGCGGGAAGACAGGACCGCTGCCGAATCAGAGACGTCGCGCAACCCCAATAAACGTCGAGGCTCGTTAGAGCGTTTTGGACGCGAGTTAGCGTCCTCCTATGCGCTATACGTGAGCCGAAAAAATTATAGCAATTTCAGCGTGACGGAACCTGCATTCGTAATACGTTTCTGCGAATGCGACACGCGTCTGTTGTACAGATTTCGTCCGTGGAGTAGATGGTACTCTTTAAACGTCCAAGGGCAGCGTTCTTTGCTCTTAAAATAGTTACAAGAACGATCGTTGTAAATTTTATACCGGTAAAGATCTCGAGAGGAGAGATCAGTTCTTTATTAAGTTATTATATTTATCATTTTATTAAAAGTGCTCTTTAAACAAAGCCGCAACGACGTGAAAAAATATAAAAATTGAATAGTTAAAGTGATCTTTAGACGAGGCGCTGTCAACGAGGTGCATGTCGAAAAGCACGCAATTACGGGAGAGACAAACGATTATCCTCCGCGCGAGGCAAGCCCACCGGCGAAAGTTCCGCACGTGCATCAGCGAGAACGGGGCCTTAAGGATCGTCGGGGGCCTGGCCCGATCGTGTGCTCTCGTGTGGGCCATTTAGTGTATGCGAGAAGATGCCCACACAGAGACGACTGACAATGGCAGGGTTGGGCCTGGTTGCATCGCGCGACGACGCGGCGCAGCCAGGTAAATTTAGCTCGCTCGCTCGCGCGAGTGCACGTATACGTGCGTCGTCACAATATGTGCTGCAGTAGGTGAAACTCATTCATAAAACATAACCCACGTGGCGCCGCGGCGGGTGAGCAAAAGAAACGAGCATCTTCAAAGTGGAAGCCAGCGACACACGAGTGAATATTATTTATTATCAATCATTGTTCACGAGTGAGCAAAGATAGAAGATGAAGTAGTAACTTTTTCAACTTTACACGACGTTACTCATCAGCGGATGCACGTAACTCCATCAAGTACGCGCGGTTAAATATTTTTTTCAAATGTATTAATTCGTCTTTGTTCGCGTTAGTATGTTTCGCGATGTTCATCCGCGAAATCCGAATTAGAGATTTAAACATGTTGCGTACCTTCATTCGGAGGGAGGGAAGGCATAATGCTAATCGAATCTTATCGCGACATCCTTAAACGTAAAAATAATTTTGTTCTCGCATGAATTCGGTAGCCATGACAACGGGGTTTCCTCGAATCTCGAGAGGGTATGAGAACATGGGACATAAGCTTGTTGCAGAACACGTACCCTCCTGAGGGAAGAGGATGTATCCTCCGCTGCTTCTTGGGGGATGATAACTCAGTTACGATGGTTCTCAGTCATCGTGAAAGTTTCGTTTCGATCGCCCTGAACAATTCTGCGACCAGTCTGCGTGTGTATTTCTCCGAATGAATTTTCCCGTATACACACATCTTTCGATCATATTGGTGAAATTTAAATTATCAGGCGACATTTTGTACGAATTATCCATGGAGAAAATAAATTTTGCTAGAATAGCAAATTGTTAATAGAGTGATAGGAAAAAAATGTATTACATGGAAAGAATAATTTTGCTGTTGTAGCAAAACGTCGTTGCGATAACAATAAAATTGAATTAGCACAACCAAATTATTTTGCCGTCCATATATCCAGCGATTAGCAATTAATATTCTTAACAAATTTTTCTGTTGTTCAAATACATTTGTTCTGCTGTCACTATATTAACAAACAATTTGCCGTTCTAAAAAATTTGTTTTCCTCGTGCCTTGACCAATGTACAATTCGTTAAGCGCGAAAGGAATAAATTTTGATTTATATGTATACATATATCGAGTTTGCGACGAATAAAACACTCGCATAGGATCTCCAACGATTTCCCTGGACGTTGCACGAACGAGTCGCGCGCTCGAGTTGCCGATCGGAAAATTGGCCGCGGGAGATTTCGACGCAACCAAGTGTACAGTTAACGTATACTCGAAGCAAAAGAGGGTAGGAAGCGCAACTACACGGCTCGTTTGTAACGAGCGGATGAAGCGACGAGAAAGAGGGATAGTTGGGTAATGACCGGTGAGAAAGCAAAGGAAATCGCGCGAGTCTACTATATTGTACGTTAGTTGCATCTCGGTAAGCTGTTCTCCTGTTCGTTATACATGTTAATTATTACGAATATGTTATCCCACTTTCTCCCCCTCACTTTCCGATATTCAATTCATTAAGAAGATTACTCTCAGCTTGTTGGTTCACGCGCTTAAGATGGTTTCCTGGTTTCGCAGTTTCTCTCCTCCATCCGTCATTATCTGGAAGACTGGCGCGTCTCGATATCGCGTCGCGGGTTAAAGCAAACCTAATATCGTCGAGTTGTTCCATAGTTGGCGTTCATCGATTGGAATGACTGTAATCGCGCGACAAAGCCCGACCGATTCTCTCATTCCTCTCCAGCAAGAGAGCCTCCTCGCAAAACGTATCCTGCCCGGAAATTATTTCACCGATGAAAAGAATTTGCACTGCCCCCGGAGCTCTTTCGTTTTCGCTGAGAAAAAGTGGGGATAAAAGAAAATTTATCTCTTTTTTGCCTTTAAATCGAAGCGAATCGATTCCATGACGCGACGTAGCAAGATTTTCGCGAAAAGATCGACCGAATGAGAAACGTCGAAGAAAATAAAGGAGTTGTAAGGAAAGTGAAAAGATTGAAATTATTCTACATAACGAGCTACTTTGTATAAATATATATATATATATATATATATATATATAAGAGAGAAAGAGAGAGAGAGAGAGAGAGAGACGCGTTAGGTAGAGTTTTCAAATAAAAATAAAAATAATAGGTCCACTACCAGGATATAAGCTCTTATCTGATCTATTTTTGCTTATAATTTTAAACAAACTTTCTTTATATTTGTCTGCAAAAGTCTTTAAGAATCGACGTGATTAGAAGGACGAAACGCGATTAACTTGTCCCAAAGAAGCAAAACTTATAAAATATTTACTAGAGTCAATCTCGTGTAGCAATTTAATCGCTTCCCTTCGCAAAATATGGCACTTATTTCTCATTTTGTTCCTTTATTTCCGTTGATGAAAGCAGTCACCCAGTTATACATTATCACACGGGATAGCAAAAAGTAAAGAAGCAGGATTACGTGACTAACGAGCCGTCAGACTGTCGGCCGTCAGGAGCGAATTAATTATTGTCCTTTAATGGTTTCGTTTCCGGCTCTTGAGTTCAGTGTCGCTGTTCCGGGAGAGAGATCCGCTGCAATATTCAATTTCATGCACCCCTTTGCGTCGGCCAGCCACCACTGCGAGCCGAAGGACAATTATTGTCCTTTGACTGCCCCCTTGAATTTCAAGCGAGTCGCCGCTCCGGAAAAACGGACTGGCATGCGTCAAACTGTCGGGAATTAATTGTCGAAATTTTTACAGGCATCTTATATTCTTTTAATCCACGGCTAAATTCCTAGGTGATTTTGACATTAACTCGCATAACTACAAAAGAAAATCACGGGAGAAAACAACGAGCTCGCTTCAGTTTGTTGTATTTCAAGCACTTGTGATATAGCATCTGACAAAAGAGATTCTCCCTTTACTTTTTTTCCGTTAATGAAGAACTTATAAACTCAATTTCTCTTTCTTTCTGAGATATAAACACACTTTATCTACGATATAATTTGACAAGAATATCTGTCAAGTGTGAAACCATTAATTAAAACATTACTGTCGCATATTCTCTTTGTTGAAAATAAATAATAATGATATTCGCTCGATTGTGAGAATAACATCGAAGGACCAATAATGAACGAACAATGAACAAACGACCGGGGGCACAAACGACACGAGCATTCCCGACAGGTGCGCTATCGATTGCTATTCCGTGCGGCTTGCGTACGAGCAGCATCATTAATTGTAATGCCGGCCATGGCGTTGCCTTTTAACGCGTCTAGTCGCGCGCGCGGAGCGGCGTTAATCGGCGCCAAGTCGAATATCGATCAGCATGGCGCGTACGTGGTTCCCAACGGCAGATTCTTGCTTCTTATCAATGTCTGTTATCGATGCATTGCGATTCAACATAATGTCTCTGGTCTAAAATAATAGAAACTGGAATGAGAAAGGAGGAGGGAAAATAGTCGCACGATCGATGGACACGAGACTTGACGCAATCCTATTTGCGTGCGGTAATGACTTTTCGTAGCATTTAACTGTTTTGACATATACAATGTAACTTCGATTGAATCACACACACACACGTATGTATATGCATTGTTTAGGTGCAATTAGAATATTTATTTAGAGTTTAACAGAACAAAAAGAAGAAAGTTGGAATCTGGACTATAGGTTTGACACATATCAAACATCTCGATAAAATGTAAGAATACGATCCAAATTAACAATTGATTTAATATTTAAAGATGAATAGAAATGATGGTGATATATGATTAACCGATCGATTCAATTTGAATTTTCTCCAAAATTATTCCAATCGGTCGTTGCGTCGTCATACTGTTTAAAAGAAACTGTACAAGATCTGATAGGATGACGATGGTTGCTGCAACTTGGCGGCGTCGCGGCTTAATCGATGATCTCTAAGATCAGTCGCTGATGCATTTACGGTCTATCTCGATTCCGTTAATTCGTCAAACGACTAACGCCCACGCGAATGACGCTCGCGCTCTGTTCATCGTGCTCTATTTCAAGTTGAACGCCGTTGCTGTTTCCTCCCTTAGGTCAAACGCCGTGCTGTCTCTCGTTCTTATTTGTACCCCTCCGACCCTGCGCGTTATTTTTGCCCATGGAGGAAAGATATTGTTTTCGCAGAACATCGTCGGATGTCTAGCGATTTTTATCAGCCTTTTTTCCTTCTCGTTCTTTTTACCTCTCCTTCTCTGTTTAGCAGATGTACGATTCTCTCTACCTTGTAGTTGGATCTTAGAGAAAAATTACTATAATCTCTGATATGCAAAGCTGAAGCGTTATTGGGAATAGAAAGTAAATTACAGCCAACGAGCCAGATTCCTCGTTATTATTCATATATATACACATCTATCCTGTAGGAAGTACCTGACTAACGAGTCTTGGAGCTAATTTCAAATACAAAATGTTACATTGATATATAGTTACATTCGATTTTACTCGACGATTATCAAGATGTGCGCGTGGCTTCTTTCGTTTTCAGTGGTTGCCATTCTTTATTGAACCACATCAGCATTTAGTCAAACGCAAACGATGAATCACAATATTGTCGAAGCTGCTGGCTCTTATTATATTAAAATATATTATAAAAATTAGAAAAATTCTCGGTAGAGTAGGTAACATCGTTATAGTTCTGCAATTCGATGTTGTTTCCTGTCGCGTCCATCATACTACCTTAAATTAGCGGTTTCGAGATACGTCATACTTCCTAAATGCGTCATCGTCATTCTTAGTATCTCAAAATTCACAGTCAAATGCTTCCTATCACAATAAACTCGCACAAATGCAAAGGTCGTTTTTAAAGTTCAAAACGAAGTATCTATATTATCTATACCCGAAATTATTGAGGAAAGGAAAAAGAGAGAGAGAGAATGAGTGACGAAGATAGATAATCTATGTTTAAATATAAATTTAGTATACTAGGTATCACACAGTTAAAGGCTAAAACTATGTGCTCGATGCAGAATGCAAAAGACCGTTGTTAATAATATCGAAAAGTTTGCAATAAACTTTCTCACAATTTTCCACAATTACTCGGAAAGCACCGGATCGCGGTTGCGTCACTTTTGACGCAAGCGTGTGTGGTTCGTTGGTATTCTACACAGTGAGCTTTTGAAGGAAGAAAGAACGAGAGGAGGTGGCAAAAGAGGAGGAGAAGAAGAAGGAGAGGATGGAGAAGGGAGATAAAAAGGAGGAGAAGGCGCGAGCGTGTACCTACGAATAGAGAAACGTGCACGATGCGAGTATTCAGTTACGTCCGGTACGTCGCGACGTCGAGACGCTTCCATTTCGTTTTGCAACGTCTTGCGATGCGTCGCGATGCGACGTGTCGTGTCGCGGGATCGTCCTAGAGAAAGAAAGGATGACGATCAAGAATTGAATAATTGAACGATTGGCGCGATCAGCTCTTTTCGTCTCCTTCTACTCTACCTCGACTCTTCCCTCTGCTTTCGACGCTCGGAAGAAGATTGTGAGAACGAAGGGTCGCGCAGGGATACAGATGTAGATTGTATCAACGGTACATTAATAATAAACTACGTGGATGTGGGTCTTTCTTATATTTTCTTTTTCTTTTCATCAGTGCTTCCGCGCGACAAGGAAAGGTCGGGAGAGAAAGAGAGAGAAGGGCTGAAAGAGGGTGTATTGATACATGTAAATAAGATAATCTCTCGGTGAAGCGAGAGAGAGACTTTGCTCGACGAAGTAAAGTGTCAACAGTGTAACTGATAAGCATCGCTTGAAACTTTCCGAGAAAGCGAGTTGGATTACTGTCTTCTTCGCTTAACATATCCTTCCCCCTCTCCTCCCGATATGTTATAGTATACTGATAAATATATTGATAAATATATTGATCATATATTAATATTGATAAAACTTGATCTCTTTTTAATTTAAATGTGTCAGAAAATGCAGCGGATGCGAAACGATTTTCTTCGAAACGGATTTAAAATGAAGTCAATTGTTGCCAAATGTTGATTACACGCGAATAGTGCGGACGAGTAATTACGAACGATCGCATCGCATTCGCAGATTGAGTGCAAAGTGCATAGTGTGCGGTTGGTCGCAAAGTTCGAGTCGACGAAGGAGGAAAGTTGACAGTGTCATGGCTTGTATCAGAGCGCCGAGATCGGTACGCGGATCTGTCGACGATATTAAGGCCGATTCCACGCGTAATATCGTGCAGGTAATTTCTCCCGTCCATAGTGGCGTGTCGAATATCGGCTGCAACCGTACAACACCTGTATAATCATCTCTCTCCTTCGATTATCGATTTTACTTATACTTCGCAATATCTCCGTTTCGAGGAGTCGTTTCACCAAACACATTCCACATTTCGTTGAATATGCCGGGAAAAGCGGGAAAAGATTCGGTGAAGCGACCCCGCGCGGTCGCCGTAATAATGGCGACCCGAAATCACGAAGGAAGGTCCCATCCCTTTGCTCCGCTTCTCTCTTTGCGCGCTCAAAAATAGTACGCGATGACTAACTCTCTCCTCTCCTCTCCTCTTTTCTCTCCTTCTCGCTTCCCCTTGTCCCTTCTACGGCCGTCTCCCCTTGTGCTTTCCGTCGCCCTTGCGAGTGCGCGCCTCTTTGGGGACTCTCGAGAGTCGCGCTCGCTTGCTCACGTTGAAAAGCCTGGCGCTCAGCCAGCGCGGTAAGCGCGCCGGAACAATTCATGCTTCCGCGCCTGATTTATGTTCATCGATAGTCGCTTATAGACACATGAATGAAGAAAAATTTTCAATCAAGCTGGTCAATCGGAGTACAGACACATGTAATGACAGACAATATGTAATTAAGATGTATGAATCCGAATAGAAATTATCATCATTTCCAATATAACTATATATACTCCACCAGTGATCATTATTCTATTTACGCTGCTGAAGCTTGACATGTCAAGAAATGCCTCTCTCTCTCTCTCTCTCTCTTTCTCGAGTCATACTATAAATTGCAATATAGGAGTTCCATTGCTGAAGCAATTATTAAAATTCACACAATTTGCAATGATGACAATACAATTAACGACGCAGCGAGCTCAATTTGAGATATACTCGATAAAATATAAACACCTGAAATAATTCCAATTTGACCGATTTCATGCTAATAAATTTGTCCGAGCACCGTCCTCCCCACCATTCGAAATATCCGAGAAATAAATGTGAGATATTCGCATCGATAAAGCTCCGGCAGTCATGCACCTGTGGCGCAGTAAAATATCGGCTAAAAAAAATGAACAGTGAGAAAGAGAGAGAGGGTAGGAGGGAGATGCAGGAGGGTCGCACCTAGTGACGTTAATAAACGTAAGTGTACCTGCGATGTTGCACTTCACTGTTGCAATCAACCGGAGAGAACGCGATGACGTATGGACAGTGTGATGGAAATGCAAATGGATGCGTCGCGTTGGGTTGTTTTCGCGAAAAGAGGGAGAATGACAACGACGAAAAAACAAAACAGTTCCGTGAACCCCGTGGTTAGCTGCAGTTGCATCCAATTTCATCAGCGGCGAATATCGGTGTCGTGAATGCAAACATTCTCCAATGCAACGATGCAACGATCGAGATCTGTTCAATGTCATCAACGACGCGCTAATTGAAATTCTGCGCAACGATCACGAATTTGTCATATAATCGTGAGCCAGCGGCGAAACGGCTATGACGGATATGACGGATATGTAATTAACGATACAACAATTGAAATTTATGTGTAATTAAAGATGTAATTGAGACATACCATATGTCGTTAACAATGTAATAATCAACTTTGGCTATGTAATGATGTAATAACAAAAAATTTGTAATGCAAGTGAATATACCGCGATACTCGGAAGAAACAATGACAAATCGAATAGCCAATTGCGATATGAGATATACTTCATAATAACGACAGAATACTTATTAATGATTTCAGATCTACACGGATTGGGCGAATTATTATTTGGAACGAGGAGGTTGCAAGAAAAGAGTGACCGATTTGCAGGCTGATCTCTGCGACGGTGTCCTTTTGGCGGACTTAGTGGAAGCTGTCAGTAAGTATTCTCACCGCTCTTTTGTTTCTCCACATTTGAATAAATAAGTATTCATACAAAGAAGAAAACGCAGAATAATGTTGATAGAAATAATTAAAAATCCATAAAAATAAGAAAAGTTAAAAGAAGAAAGAAATAGAATGAAATCTAATTACTCATTTCCATTTGCAAATCTGCAAATATATTTATCAAATGTTCGTTTGATGTCATAAAAATAGAAAAATTTGTAAAATGAATTTTCAAATTTTATTAATAAAAAATCGGCCGAACACAAGACCAATCGCAAAGCAGTAACAAATATTATCTACGATAAATATAAAGTTTTAAAACACTGTTAGTCGGCTAACAGTACCGGATCGTTTATGGTGTTGAACAGTTATTCATAACACATAAATCGGCACAGTAAAATCATTAGTGCACGAAGTACGACAATCACGTGCCGTACGTGTATGTCATATACGATTCATTGCGATGGCTACGTCCATTCACCGCGTAAGAGGAATTTTCGTGAAAATTAATCTACGATTTTCTCTCTCTCTCTCTCTCTCTCTCTCTCTCTCTCTCTGTCCCCCTCTCTCCCTCTCTCTCTGTTTCTTTTATTACAGCTAACCAAAAGGTGATCGACGTGAATCGGAAGCCGAAAAGTGCCCAGCAAATGGTGAGTGTATCATACAATTAAATGTCGCATTTGTAAAATGTCTTGTTGATGGTAAAAATGGAAAAATTTAGAGTCGATTCGTACCAGTCGTGGTATCTCGCATAGAAAAAGATAGGTAATTGTTTAAACAGTTAATTGTCGACAGGTTCTCGCGATTATTGTACCTTTAACTGTACCTTCCTGCGAAAGATATCCAATTGGTATCCTTACGTTATGATTGCATTGGACAATACTCGATAAAGTTTCCAAATATTCTTCCTTTCGTAACGCTATAAGAACTCGCATCCAGTCGCACAATTTATATCCCCGTAGGAGTAGCATCGCGTTGACTCAGAATTATGCAAATTAGAAACACGGGAGAAGGCGTCATCCTATTTGAGAGAGAGAGAGAGAGAGAGAGAAGTATAACTCGACTGCTACGTCTCGATCCGTCCGGATGTGACGTGGCTCATTTCCTCAGAGATACATTCGGAATCCATAAAACACGCATTTCTCCATTCTTCTGTTTTCTATTCAAACGTAATATTCACGCCTACGGAAAATATCAAGGAATCGAAAATTAGACGGACACGTTATTGAGACGTCGTTGAGACTCAATTTACATTATAATGTAAATACAATACTATGAATAGTGCAGCACTACAGGGTATTTATAACAATACATTAAAAATCAATTCCCTATATTTTTTAAACGTACAAAATCAAACACATCAAATAATTGTTCGATTCGAATTCGTCGTCGTTTGTGGTTCCTTCATGGTCGAAACTCGGCAGTTAACTAGGCCAACAAACTTGGTTAATAACCTTAAGCGGTACTTATCTTACAAAGTGCTTCGAATTACTCTAGAGCTTACTAGATACTCTAGAGATGGCTACGAACGTGAACGATGCAAAGCTCTTCGACAGTCTCTTAGCGAGTTTCCTTCTTACCCTCGATCACGAGCGGCAGAAACGAGCTATAGTCGGCTCGTAGACGTCGCCTTTCCAATTTCGCGTTGTCGAGGGTGGACGTAGGCAAGGAGAAGGGCTCCGGTCTATAATTAAAGCGCCGAGCACACGCGCACACCACGTGTACAGGCTGATTCACGATGATAAGTGAAGATGATCTCTCGAGCAATGAAACAAACACCGTGATCGGCTCATTTGTTATGTTTCAACGTTGAAAAACATTCGTCGTGACATAACTGAAGTCAAGCCGGAATCTTGGTGAATTATTGTTAGATTTGCTAGATATCAATATTTATACAAATGGCGAATGGTGGACGATTAATTAATTGTTAATTTGAGCATTCTTCGGCAATCCAATGGGAATCTTGTTTTCGCATATTTTCTTGAATTGTCGGTATTTTTGTAATAGCTATTGAAAGTATGACTCGTGAAGCAGCATGTAGCCGGCTCAAATCACGTATTTTCCTTTCGGCCCTGCACTCAGCACGCGATTTGCGTCGACTTACGTTGTCGTTTTACAACTAGTACAGGGTACGTACTTGTGCGACACATACAATAGCAGAGCGAAACATGCGTTTCTTCATAGCTACGCGAACCGGAAACGCCCAATGGTTGCATAAGTTGGCGTACAACATTATGTGTACGTTAAAGTGCATGAATATGTGAACCGTTCTCCAGCCGGTCGTATCCTTTCGGCAACCAGCTTCTATTCGATGAAGCAAAAAGTCTCACTTTTTATTTTTTAGTTATTTATACATTTTATTTATGCACGATTATATTGAGTTGAATGGTATTTCCCAATTTTTGAACGAGTCACTTTTTATTCGATTAACGATTACATTCTTAATTACGAATGTTCGAATAAAAGAAGGCCATTTTTTTTCTACTCTACGTCATTTGCCTTGCATCTCTTTCGGTGCGCATAAATCGATTTTCGTGACAGAATTGGGTAGTCTTTATCTTGACGCTAATCTCCGATTGTTCTCCCTCTCTCTCTCTCTCTCTCCCTCTCTCTCTCTCTCTCTCTCTCTCTCTCTCATCGATACTGTTTTTACATAATTAAAGGAAAGCCACAGCGTTAAACTGTCGAGCTAAACCGGAACTGCTGTAGTGTCTCTGGCCGCATCCGAGTCGGTCCATTGCAATCTATTTCTATTTCGTGGAGAGTCCACTTTCGACACACACACACATACACACACACACACACACACACATACAGAGAGAGAGAGAGAGAATGAGTCATTTCGTATATATTAGTCAAGCATTACGCCATCCTCCTAACGCATCTATGGCGATAATTTATAATATAAATAAAGCACCTGCTCGCTCTCTCATAAAGATAAATGCAGGATATCACGGGTTTTTTATAGACCGATAATTTTCAGCAAATTTGTTATTTCGTTAGCAAATTATTCAATTGAGGGGTGATTTGTATAATATTCTAAGAATTAAAATATTTTCCATTATAAGATTTTTAATTATATAAATTGCGAAAGTTTGTAGCATGTAGATTCACGAAGCGATACATTCACAAACAAAATAATACAAAAATATCGAAACAACGCCTAAATAAAACGCAATTCGAGGAACGAGCGCTTAAAAAAAATCGATTACGCGATTGCTTACACGTGATTAGGGGAATAGCAAGTGTGGGGAGACGAAAATGCGATGACAGTCGACGAAAATGTACTACATCGCAGGTGTCCTACATATAAGATACATATGTGCGTACATGGCGAGTGGAAAGAGAGACCGTTGAGAAAACAGGAAAACGTAGGTGCAGTTTCCTGGTAAGACTTTGTGATAAAAAATAAAGGGGAGAATAAAGAGAGGAAATAAGTGGTTTAGGCCGTGGTTCCTCTTTCGAATAAAAAGTCCGTCATACACACGAGATGTACCGTGAAAAAAGTTGTTTCTCCCTCACTTTGCCGATATATCACGCACATAGATGCAATGTTCAGTTGAAATCGATGGAATTCAACGTGCGTTTTAGATTCTTGTTCTTACAACATGATATCAATCCGATCATTCAACGACGTGTCGATTATTCATCGAGCGTATCGCGACCTCCGCTTTCCCACATAAGAATCCTCACGCAAAAAGCACAATCGGTCACGTCGTCCATTATGTTCTTCGTTTAATATCAGCGATTAATCTTTGTGCGCTTAATTATTCCCTTGTATTCGCTGCGGAACTAGCGATCAGTAAAATATCGAAGAAGGAAGGAAGGTAAGGGGGAGGAAGGAAGGGAAATAGGAAGAGGAGAAACAATGCACGCCGACGTAAGCTGCAATTTCAGCGATCCGGTGCATCATTCTTTAATGGACCTGCGCTGATGAAATCGCTCCTTGTAACTATCCACCGCATTCTTATCGACCCTTCGCGGACGTGACGTCACAGACGACTCAGAATGCAATTTTCTTTCGACATGTCCGATGATTCGTTCCAATCTTATTTCACTGCTGTCACACGTGAAAGTTCAACATAGGACGTTTACTAATCTCATATCCCGTTTCGGTACAATTATATGTTATAATTAATTTTAGTACTAAATTAGGAGAATAACAAGAGAGAGGGAGAGAGAGAGAGAGAGAGAGAGAGAAAGAATATAAAAAAATATCCGGTTGTAGATACGCGCTTACAGGCGGGTCTGGTTTTAAAAATTAAGAGAATTTTGATTGGGAGAGTCGATAAATTGTTATATTGTATATATCGGTATTTATAAAAGATTTAACGCGATTCGATGCGCGGCGACTCGGTGAATAGAGCTGACCACACAGAAAAAGGCCTCGCCTCCCGGATCTCTCCCGCCAGTATGTAAGCTTCGGAATATACAATGCCGAGTAAATTGGACGGAAATACATGCGGAATTGATCGCGGAAGTGGTTCGTTTCCCTCGTGTGCGGTACCTTAGATCCCGAAATTCTCGAATCCCTGAAACCTTAGAACTGTTCCGATCTAGTCCAAGTGATTTGATAATGATAAGAGAGAAACAAATCGATGGTATTTTCAAACGGCGCGATATAAACTGACCCCACTCACGATTCGCGGGCCACGTGGATACCTGAGTTCCAGGTTGCCACGCTTGAAACGGCCGCTCCCACTACCTGCCGATTACTCCTTCCTCCTTCGTCCTCCTTCGTACTCCCAGCTCGGCCAATTGCGGTGTGGCTTACCTCGATCTCGTGTCTGTATGTGTCATCTGTCTGTATCACGTCGGTTAGTATCTCATGAGTGCCCCAACAGCTCGGTTGCCGCACCGATCTTCTCGGAAAGCGCGCGAAAGTGTTTCGCGACATATTTCCAAGTGTTGTTATCAGTGTTGTTGATTCTTCAATTAGCCAATTGGCAATTCATCATTACGTTAATATAACTTATTTTTGCGTCTAGTCGGGGAGCAAAGAAAGCTGTTATTGTGCTTAATGAGGTAATGATATTTATTTTTATTATAACACGTTTTGAAAGATTGTTCGGCGAATTTTTTATTCCTTACCGCTTACACTGCAATAAAAACGTTCATTATCACAAGCATATGACGATTAAAAGAAATATATCGAGTAATACATAATCAAATCAAAATATTCATTAAGACTTTCTCATCTTTCCATAATCCTTTATTAAACATGGATTAGCTGTGGCCACCTAGTCACACACATGCATATTTCAATCAAAGCGTTAGTGACTCTCTATAATCTTGATTTTTATATAAATATGTGTGCGCGCACGTGTGTGTGCGCGTGCGTGCGTACGTGCGTGCGTGTGTGTGCGTATCATGTAAAATATCCTATACTTTTGTTAGAAGTATATTCAGTCATGGATCATTGTTCAATTCTCGGGTCGTCAAAGAAAATATAATAGCGTTTGCAAACAATAACGTTCCTCTCTTTATTTATCGACTGATTTATCATTTATGTTTACCGCAACGAAAGTTTCACGAGAAGAAGGAATGTAGACTAATCCGCGTACTTGTGCGAGGCATAAGTAAATCTAAAACATTGACGTTTCCAAACAGTCCATGTGCGCGTATGTTCTCTGTTTCTTCCCAGTTAACTCAGTTTCGTAAGTACTCGAGTAGTACGTGCCACACAAAGACCTTCGGAAATCCGTTTACTCACCGAGATTGCTCCTTCGCGACTCCGTGTTATTCGAGAATGGAAAGATGCTTGATCATCTAAGCCGGCACGTTTGATTTCATCTCCACGAACGATCGTTCGAGCACTCGAATTTGTAGTCGCCATCGATGCCGTCTCCGATAGTCGCTCGGAGTAGATACCACCTACACTATACTGGAAAATATATTCAATGCATTAGGGTGTGGGAAAGATTAATTCTGACATATCTTAATATTGCAATACGTTTTTAGTTTGTTTGCTTCACCGAACAATTCCAGATCAGTTTGAAGAATTAATGGCAGCAAACGATAATCTCGGTGATGTAGAGTTTATTTAGCCGTGGGATAGAGACCTCTTGAGTTTCAAGTAAATACATGAATTAGCGGATAACGCAAGGAATTTTTAACAATGACTTTTATATATTAATAGCTAGGTGAAGTTTATAAAGAGATACGTCGAGAGCGACGCGACAATTAATCGTCCTGCTCCTCAACGAGAACTCACAATCAACCTCTCGTACGAGCATCCTCTCTGAAGATGTTTTTTTTTTTTACTAAATTGTCGATATTACTTTGATTGATTCTAAGTCGATTTTTTGCGAATGGTAACGCTTTTTACATTTCCAATCGATCGGTATTCCTAGCGAGATGTCTTGCCAATCAAGTTTGAGTCCTGTGAATTTCGGGACTCGGTTAATCGAATATGGAAATCGAAGTAACGGACCGTCGAAATCACAGAAGGTCGACTGTGTGTGTCGCTTACGACGAGCGAGCTTGGACGACGAGCTCATTAACTCATAAAATTGAACGGCCGTTGTCAGTCAAAACGACGACGCTCGCGCGCAGTTAATAAAGCGGTCGTTAATCGGCGACGACGATGACAACATGCCGTGAATTCTTCTTAATCGAGCCTCTCTCGAGCCCTCGGCATACGAAACGATCTCATTCGCCGCTCTTAAATTCGCCGCACTGAAATTCTCTCACGATTTCCGATTCTTTGATCGCCGTTGAATTGACGTTCGTCACGATCGGTCGATGCGAATAAATGCGCATTGCCGAGGATACCGTATGATTATATACAAGATCGTCCTTCCTCCAAGTCGCTTCGATTTCTTTTTTCGACTCGTCCATCTCTTTTTTCGCTGCAGATTATCGCGCTCCCGTTATACATTCTGCGAATTCTGGCAGTCGTTGTAACCATTAACCCGGCATGTTTGGGGCCCTATCGAGTTACATCGGGTGACTCGGAATTTCGTCGAAATTGCGGCTTTCCCTCTTTTTTCTTTCTTTTCTTTTTTTTTTTACTTCGGACCTGACAGATCGCGACAAAATCGCGATGCAATCGAATTCTTTGATTCTACGCTTTCTTCGAGAGCTCGTTTATATGTCGCCCAATATCTGATCGTATATGCTCTAAAACGAAAATCACTATTCATTTTCTCGCGATCCTTTCAACGACGAGGAACGAATCATATTCCTTGGCGAGAAATTCGCTCTGGCTAAATTGGACCACGTTCTCAGCAATGCTTTTAATTAAAGCCCACGAGCAAACGGTAATCTGTACTAATCGTGAAATTGATCCGCCACGCTTCGCCCGCAGAGCCTCTTTCTTTCCTCGCCTCGAACAAAAGGGCCGTCGACCTCTCGAGTCCTCCGAAAAGTCCGCGAATGGATTACGCGATATTGCGCCGTTAATTAAATCCCCTCGTGACAATGTTGCGAAGCAAACGATTAACGTCTATATGTAACGCTCTATGAAACTTGGTTTACTCAAAGCTGTTTAGGCTACATCGCAATTTAATCCAGCCAAATCAGTTTCTCTTTTCTCTTTTTCACGTGCAACTCGATAAATGAAATTTTTAATGTCAACATTCCATATGTTCCAGATTTCATTTCCAGAATCTCGAATAATTGCACATATTTTCAAGAAGAAAAGAATTTTCTCTCGATTTTTTTTAAATTATATATTATATATATATATATATATATATATACATGCTTATTGATTATATATTATATTATATATTATATATTTGATTATATATTATACATGCTTATTGAAAAATGTCGTTTCTCAAAGTAAATATAAACAGGGAAAAAAGAAAAGAAATATTCAAGTAAGCTTGAGCTGCGATATTTTCATACATTATCCCAAGTTTTCGTAAATTTGTACCACAGGTGTGGCACCTGATTTTATCTCGAATTTAGTCAAATTGACGAGTGAAGTCAATTAGACTGACCTAGCTGAATTCGTTTCGTCGCAGAAGCTGTGGGGGTCGTGGTTAATTGCAAGTCTTAACGAGCGTCGGTCCACCTGCCACAACCATTTCCGGCATGTCTGCCGCGTTCAACTGTTTTCGGACGATTTCGCACGTCTCTCGAAGGTGTCTTGGAAAACCAGGTTAGATTCGCGAGGAATCCCTTTCGCTCTTCCACGCACTCTCAGTCGTCACTGTCAATGAGATTTCAAAGAAATTTGCCCCGAATTCCGCAATCCACGAACATTCGTCTTTAATCGCGCAAGCTTATTTACGGACGAATTTCCATGTCTTTACCAATTATTAGTATCTAACTCGTTTTATATATTGCGAAATATTATGCACTACATACCGGTTAGAATTATTACATTACTCGATTATCGTTACACTTGCGGTTCCTCCTCCATTTAATTGATTCAAATTGTAGCCGATTACATTCTAGGATATTTAACAAATTATAATAATAATTCATTGCACCATCGCTGTTATCGTTATACGGGTAAACATGAATAATAGGAATTGTGAAGAAAAATATAGCGGATATTTATACAGAGAAATAAGTTCGTTTGATCAACATGAATCGACATTTTTGCAATAAATCAAATCTCGCTTCTATCTTTGAAAAGAATTGCCGTGTCATTTTCTCTCCGAGCCATGTCATTGGACTTTTTGTCATTGGACTTTTGGTCTACTTGTGAGTGGAGTATTATGTAATATCTCCACCTTAAAATTCTCGGATGTTGTTTATTTTTATATGTGACAAACGGCAATATATTCCGCGCAATACGACTCCTGCCAATTCTTTGATATTTAATCGCGATGCAACAGCGAACGCACATGGCTCCACGACAAGAAAAGCTCGTCTCTATACACGGCAGATAAGCGCGACGACTGTTTAGCCATTAGCCAGAAAAAGTCCGGAAGGCACGAGTCGTCTAAAAATAAGTCATCTATTTGTCCGTTCGTATCGTCCGTTACCAGCGAGGTCGTGGCGCTTCCGGAAGATATAAGAAAGATGCGTGCTTTCTTACAGTTTTCGCACATTGTGGACGTCACGTATGTCTGTCAACATCTGTCATTAAAGATCATAATTTCCCTTTATGTTAGCTTTACATTGCCTTTACATTGCCTTTACATTATCGACCCGAAAGAGAAATTTCATAAATGAGTATTTTTAATAGAAAATATATATATATGTTATTTGAATTATCTTTTTGGAGGATTCATCGCTTCAATTAATCCTGCACGCGTGTAGCATAATATAATTAAAGTTATATAAACGTGAGACAGCCTTTAACTAAATTTTACAATAACTTAGGAAGAAAACAAAAAAGAGGAGAGGAGCACCACTAAAGTAAACAGAATGTATCAAAAATTAATAGCAATTAATTTATCTTTGATACATTCTGCTCCAAGTTTTTCTACATTTCTACATGATTACTTTAGTGCATGAAGAAACAAGGCGTCATTTTCATTATTTGATCTCGAGAAGGCGAGAGGATGAGACGAAGAAAATGAGAGTCCTTTCCGTAGTGGCACTCCTCTCTTCTTCGTTTTCCTCCTCAAGAACTGCAGAAGCGAAGACGCTACCATAAGAGGACATCTTTCGCCATCTCTGGACCCCGACCTCTTTCTCTTCCCCTTCCCTCTCCCCTTCTCTCTGTCTCTCTCTCTCTCTTTTCCTTTTTCTTATACTCTTCTCCTTCCAATCCTGTCCTTCTGGGACCGCAGACCTACGAGTACGTCTCAGAAGCATTTCGCAGGAAACCACCTTCTCGAGTACTTATCGCTCGTGAATAATCAATTCCAATTGCACGATTATTTCTGTACCAACTTTCTTGTCGTTCTTTTCTAAATTTCAGTTATTGTCATCTCTGATATACACAAATAGAATAGAATAAATATACAAATAAAATAAGAACGTTCAATTAAGGTTTGTCTTGCATCGTATTAGAATAAAAAGTCCAGATTTTCTTTCATGTGCGTGAATTTGAACATATATGTAGACGAATGTATATCTCTCTCACCGCAAATTGTAAATTACGTCATCTTGGATCATCGTTATCGTAAGTTTGAATACAAGGCTTGAATCGACTTATTGGCAAAATAACAAAATAAAATTACAAAACAAGCAAGAATTTGTGCCGAAAAGACCGCGCCATAAAGCATGATCCGAACATTCACGATTCTTCATCAGTGACACTCTTTTTCGATGATCATGCTGCGACCTGCACGAGATAGCGGATTGAATTAAAAAGTGCCGTCACCATTTACGGCTGTCATCTCGCATGAACAAGTTGAAACTGGTAAGGTTGACTACAAAAGAACGTTGCCTTTTAAGGTTTTCAGCTCCTGTCGAATATAGTTCTTTTCCATTAATCGTGATGAGGATCGTGATGAGGATTCGATTCTCAAATATACGAATTTACGCTCGATAACTATCGCTTAGAAAAACCCATCTATCAGCTCTCATTGACATATTCCTATTTCGTTATTAAAGAATTAGAACAGATTGGCATTTTTTAATGAAATTCATATTCTAATTTAAGGTTGATAGACATAAACGAGTAGCAGATTATGCATCATTTTACCAAATTTTTATTTTTCGAGAATGTTTCTTTTACATTAACCATCATTTCATCCGCATGCATGTAATCGTATCTCCAATTTCATCGATATAAAACTCTGAAAATGTTCGAATAAGATTTATCCATGTAATTTGATCCCGTCTTCTCGTTAACACTCTCGGATTGCTGAAATCATAATGGACTTTTTGATTAGATACATGCAAACTACTTCCGCTTTGCTCTCTTACTGTGTTTCGCGCTACCCTGTGGTGGTGCGGGTCGTTTCCCATGCAAAAGCTAGCCGGAAACAATAGAAACGAGAGAGGCTGATCGGCACGCGTACAAGATAGTCACGGTCACGACGGTCACGTTTCATTCGCGTTGTGTTTCGCACCATGCACCGTATATGTGGGAAGCCAAGAGCTCGGGCCTTTGTACCGTTTGCTACCAATGTGCCGGATTTGGATTTGTTAGTCGATGGTTATTTCGCGCGTTAAAAGAAAATAAAAGAAAAAAAGCGAAACGCGTAAACCGCATCCAACGTCGGAAAATGATCAATGAGAAACCCGTTCCGTCGTGTATTGCGCAGGTCGAGAACGTGAGTCTGTGCGTGGGTGCACTGCGGGCCCTGGGAGCGGACGTGGGCACTGTGAATCCGGCCGAATTGGCGGCAGGATCAACCCTGTGGCCGATCTTGGCCCTACTGTTCGCCCTGTCGCGCTACAAACAGCGAGCCAAGCAGTTGCAGGACATGCCTAGGTGAGTGGGTCTCAGACTTTCGTAGAAAGATCGCTGATAACGATGACGAATGTATGACGTTGTAAAACAAGAAAATTTGTAACTCTTAGAATACTTGAGGATTAAATTTTCAGGTTCTGGAAATGTTTCTTCGCGAAAGGTGTAAGTTTTGATTTTTCAGATTCTTGAATTTTTATGCAAACGATTTTCGATCTTCAAATTGTAGAGAAAGTTTGGATATCCTTAAACACAACACTCCAAGATTGTACGTATCTTTTTAAACTTCCGAATTTCTAAACTAGGTCGCGTTGACATTTTGGGTCTTCGGATGTATAGGTCTTAAGATTTTGAACCCCGACTTTTCCTTCTGAAATCGTTGTAATAAACTTTCGACTGTATCGATAGCAGGTGATGTGTAAGTCTTACTGAACCTTCGATCTCTCGAAATCAATCATTTTACATGGCAAGTCTTCCGTACGGTAAAACGTCGGTTAAATGGGGATCCACAATTGATAGGCTACCGACGCCTATACCAGTTGTACCAGTTGTTATTTTATGGAATTTATCCAAAATATTCAAATTAAAAGTACACTCGTAGCTATTTCAATAAAATAAGAGTAAAAGTGAATAGAAAAATGTTATCTTATTTTAATTGTCACTCTCACATAATTTATTAACTGCTTAAACGTCAACGTATTCAACGTACTTATCAGTAACTAGCAAGCAGAGACTAAAGTTTATCCAACACGCTATTTGGTCATTAAAGAGTAAAAACATCATTTACCGCCACATTTTGTGTCGTATACTACTTTTAAATTAAAAGTCAGTCTTAGCCAAGACTAGACCTTACTTAGCTGAGACTCGAACCTTTAGTCGAGACACAGACCAATTTGATAGGAAGAGTTTCTCCACGATACCGCTAGATGACACTAGGTGGCCGTTAGCCGCGGATTCGAGCAGATCGACTGTAATTTCAAAATCTCCGCTACGAGTTGCCATTGTTTCTATTATAGACATATAGAATAGATTGAGTATTGTCATTGGAGAGCTGAAGACCGAAGGACAGAAATATGTTAGTAGTCGTACTTTCTTTGTCAGTTACTGTAGGAGGCGGCGATGTAGAGGAAACAGAAGAGTGAGAACGAACATGGAGAAGGAAAGAGAGGAATAATATGTATTTGTTTATGTAACAAATAATATACCGATGTGTGTATTTGTAATTATTAATATCTGTGTGTGTACTTGTAATTCATAATAACTGTGTAACCATATGTTGCTTCTCCTTCTTCTTTCTCTTCACCAACTACAGAGTTAAACAAGGAAAGCACTGCATTGCTCTCTTTTACTATGTCGGACTTCAATCTACTTTACATATCTATGGTTTCTACCAACTAAACGAGGCTGTGGTACGACTCGACGACAAGTCGAATGAATTTTTACTTTTCAAATAATGTAACACTCTCTTACTTTCAACGACAACACATTAGGCGTCATTAAATACTAATAATCATATGTTGGATACCTCTCTAATTGTTACAAAAGAATAAGAATATCAGACGAGATCTCATATGAGATATAGCATACTCACTATTCGTCATAGACACTGCTAATGTGCATTTTATATCTACACCTTCGAAGAAAAATCTTTAGAATAGAACTCTCATTCATTCAAACAGCACTGCAAACAGCATGCATTTAGCACAGTTTTGTCATTTTATATATTTATGTACAGTGATAGGCACACATACAGCATAGAAGCTTGAGTGCAACGTTGCAGCAATGTTGCTGCAAGCTTCTGTGCTATATGAATAGAAAGATTGTTACACTTTTTTATGAATTTCGCGACGCATTCAATAGGAAAATGTATCTCCTAAAAATAACTAAGAAACAAATTCTCCTATTGGGTACGAGTTACGTTCCAAAAAAAAATGTAACAATCTTTGTGTCCACTATACATCAATAGCTGAGAGACTGCCTCTTTCGAATACCAATATCTTTTCTATAACTAAAGTAAGTAACAGCGGCTTTTTGTTATTTTACTCTTGTCTCGTAGAATAAATCTGCCTTAACATAACAATTGAAACAGACGAAAAATAAGTAAGATGCAAATAAGATATATCCACCTCCCAAGGGTCTGTTTTTTGTTCCTGTACTGGCTACACTAGCTTGCACTAATTCTCTTTTCATCTCTTTCTTCATCTTTAGTGGGAAAGAGAGAAAAGAAGAACTAATGCAAGCTAGTGCAACCAGTATAGAAACAAAAAACCGACCCCAAGAATATTCAATTTTTCAAAAGTGTGATGTTAAATAGACTACTCCAAGAAGAGGCTACTCCAAGAACAATTGACTCTACATTCTTATTAATCGCAGTGCATGCAACCATACCACGAAGTAGTATTTTAACGCCTTTATACGTAATAAATTTTTAATCATAAGTCCGTAAGAAAATTGACCAATCGCAGTCGATTATTCTTTGATCGCAAGTAGAGTAATCAACTGCGATTAGTCGATTTTCTTACGAATTTACGGTTACGACAAAACATTTTTTATGTGCAAATACTTTTATACGGCGAACACGTCACATGACAAAAGTTGTCAATATTTTCAAACTGCGTACTTTCGCTATTGACAGAACGTCATTTATTGCGTTTTTTTTTTATTAATAACGCTTTTTGCTTTTTTTATTAATATTGCTTTTATTTAAATTAATAACGAGATATATCTTACAGTTAATTTAAAGATACCTTCGTTGAATTAGTCGAATTAAATTCATTATATTTCGGATAATAAGTGAACTTACATGGCTATTTTTAAACCCGTTCTAGGTTTTTATTTTACTCCGAGTTTCCATCCCGTGCTCCAAAAATGAAATTGAGGAATGTGTTCGTTTGCACTGCAAAACTGTCGAATGGTACGCGGATCGCTAATCGAGATGACGGAAACGTCGAAAGAGAAATCTCTTGGACAAAAGGGGACTCGAGCCTGGGCCTAATGGAGCGCATAACGATTCTTCAAGCGGAAGAAACGCGAAACACGCAACGCTTGAGTTCTTAGGCGGGCTGTACATTAACATATTAACAATGCTCCATTATACCCCGTCATATCCTACCTAATCCAGTGTGGGCACGTTATAGACCGCTCTCTAGATTATGGAATTCGAATCGTTGAGAATTTTCTTCTCTTGTGCTTCTTCTCTTACTTTAACAGAAATAGAAAAATAGTTGAATAATTTTTATTAAAAAACATAATAAATATCGTGTAGGTTATAACGAAAGCTGTCATTCTATTGTCAAGTTTTTGAGTCTCGATTTTGTCTTTACTTCATAATTTTCCGCCTGATACATACACTCGCATGCCTTGTCGAAAGTGTGCACAGTGTGCCTGTGAAACATACCGTATAATACACATGTACGCGAATATATCGTGCACGGGGCATTAACATAAAAATGGTTTAAAAATCCGTCGAGCATGCCGCCGGCATTGGTCGACTCCTGCGGAAGACTGAGTCCGCCATCGACTGGCTGCGTAACGCGACGAAAAGGTAGGGGACCGGAGAGCGGGCTCCGGAGAGGCTGCTAGCTCAAATGAACGAGAGAGAGAAAGGATAAAACCAGATTGCTGTTAGAAAGAGAAAGAGATACGAATGAGGAACAAGGACAGATTATGCGAGGGTGTATCTGAAGGAGAAGAAAAGGGACGGAGAATGGAAAAAATAGATAGAGAAAAAGAAAGAAAGAGAAGGACGAATAATTCGACAGAGAAAGATGGCACCAGAGAGCACTACTATGGGGAAAGGAACAATAAGAGAGAAAGGGAGGGAGGGAGCGAGAGAGAGATGGGGAGAAGGGAAGGAGCGTGCATCTGCATGGGGAAGCCGTGGTAAGCCGAAGGGGGTTGGGAGGCAAACGGGAAAGTGACGGGGGGACGCCAACGGTGAAGGAAGGGGATCGCGAAGGGTCACGAGAGACCAAGGCAGAAGAAGGGGCGACGGGAGGGAGAGAGAAAGAGTAGCCACGTGCTATGGGAACGGGAATAGCTCTCTCTCCTCTCGGCGGGTTTCTCAGTTCGAAACGGGCCATCAACGATGCCTACACACCATGGCCACACCATCATGACCGCGGCGGAGCGCGGTCGCCTGTCGCCATGAGGCGTCGTCGTATACCGCCGACGACGCTCAACAGCTAAGTGGTTTTTCACTTGAGTTTTTCCTCATCGCGCTTTCCCTTCGTTTTCGAGGAGAGCTCCAGTGTACGGGAAGATCGATGGTGGATTCGTTTGATTATGCGCGGTGCAATAGAGTGTCGCTCTTCTTCGGGCTCCACAAAGGTTCACGTAGTGATCGCGTTTGTGTGAATGTTATAAGAAGAGAAAAGTGCAATTTCATCGATGCAAATGGATTACATTTAAACCTGAGAAGAACGCGAGAAGAACGAACCTATCAGGAAGACTCTTCTTCGATCATCGTTTTCGCTTGATCGATCGGACAATCAATTAAGGAAAGAAAAAAAGAATCAATTTGTAGGTCTATGACGTAAACATTTTCGCTATGATTTAAAACAAGTAATAGTTTAAAGTAAATTACATTTCGACACTTAATCGATACTTATTACACGATGAAGCAACAATCTATTAATTGATCGCGATACGAGTATTATTCGAGGAATAAGCAAAAATTGGCTCGATAACAAGTCTATATTTAACAAGTGGCCGTGGTTCTAATTTACAATTAAAAAGCCGAGAATTTCAATGATCCCCTTTCTGAGAGAGTCGACCCCGTAAGGATGTCGATCGCAGACACAACTTGCTCTCGCGTCTCTCGAGTATCAACGCTAAGTTGGACGATCGAGCAAACCCGATCGATTCGTGACTAGAGTGTCCATATTAACACGCTATATCGAGTTACCACAGGCTCGAAGAGATCCTCGTTATCTTTTACCTTGGCAAGTGTAATTTCGAAGTACTCGTTACGGACACACTGCTAGTTATACGTCGCGGCAGAAGAGATCACGAGCCGGAGATATTTTTCCGCTAGAGCGCAAAATCGATCGATGGTCACGAGAACGTATGATTCCTCGGATTTCTGGCTCAACGAATTGCGACCGGAGAGACGACAATAGCGAGAATTCGTAGAATCGAAGATGAGACGAAATTGATGAAATATGCATGAGTTTTGGAGATGAATTATTCAGCATCTAGCGAGAAAAACGCACGTTGTTTTTGATTTCTCGGTTTGGGACGATTTTTGTTTGAGAAAATCGCGGAATTTCAAAATTCTAAGAAGACACTTGTCTCTTGTTTAATGGACGCATCGTAATCTTTATGATCGCGGACGGAAGAAAACGAATCGAATTGATCAGGAGAAATGTCATGAGATTTAAGAAGATATAATCGAAATAACTAACGAATAATTACTTCACGTTATCGTAAAGCTTATTTGCTCTTCAATCAATAAGATAACCGATTAATGCATTGAATATATTTACTTTCCTATCTTTTGAGGAAAGAGAAAAAAGGAACGCGTAATATAAAGTTGAATAATCAAAATTGCAAGGAAAAAGGTCGATTATCGTTGATGTACATTACTTTCAATGCAATACAATCTCACCTAAAAATTATTAATATATTAATTATTCTATCCTTGACGTATCAAAATGGACTTTTGTTAATTTCATTAAGAATATGAATGATAAATGAAAATTAAAAAATAATCACGCAAAACGAAGTGTGACTCTTGTTAACCACTCTTGTCGGGAAAAGGATCGTCTGCAAAAAATTCGAAGAGAAAGGGAGAAAAGAGGAAAGAAAGAAAAGAAGGGAAGACATCATGGGAAACAGCGGAAGCAGCGGGAGTGGCAGTAGCAGTAGGAAGGCACGAAGCTTGCCGAATTCACCGGAAGCTCACAGGTATCTCGGCATATATTCCACTGAATTAATTCACGAGTTTAGAGACGTTTAGAGACTGTGTGTACGGATGAAACCTAACGTAAAAGAGAAATGTTAAATAAAGATAAAAAAGCAACGAGTTCGAATATTTTATTAAAGTAAGATGATTTTCCACGTAAATTTATAAAAAGAAAAAGGAAAATAAATTGCATTGATAGGAAATTATAGTTATTTTCGGTGTCAAACATATCCTTTTTTTATTTTAACCATAAAAATAGTAGTAGCAACATGCAGATAAGATTATTATCTTGTAAAGTTATTATCACTGACACTTACTAGAAAAATAGTTCTGACTATTTTTGTAGTTAAAATAAAAAAAGAGTATGTTTGATGCCTAAGTTTGAGAATAATTATAATATCCTATCAATGCAGTTTCTAACGCTCGTATCGTTGGTCGATACATATCATTTCGTGGGTGGAACTCTCATATCCCTCGCTTCCGATGTATCCTTATTCTTATATTTTATTCCATCGCGATTTTTATTCTTTCGCGTGCTACATTTCGACGAACAATGAGAGAGAAAAAGAGAGAAGGGGGAGGGGGAGACTAAGAGAGAGAGAGAGAGAGAGAGAAACCGGTTATTCGGTATATATTTAGGATTTCCTGAATCGCACTTATGCTCGCTTGTCGCAACACAAGTGAATCCTTCGAGAAAAGATGGACGTTAAGGTCCTCTTACCTCTCTCTCTTTTTTCTCGTATTTCGAATCTCCTTAAATTAGGCGCCGTTTGCAAAGTCGCGTCTCCCACAAAGATGCATTTTATCGACACGAATCTCAAGAAGCACGAATGGCTGAGTAGCGTAAACCTAATTCAGAATTTCAAACTTATTATGTAAACTACGAATTTGCCAAACACGTCTCCCAACCATTTCATTTGGAAATCAGAAATTGCACTAAGCGACTAGCTAAACATCATTCGGTCACGACTCGTACACGCCGTTAACCAACCGGCGGGTCGAATCGGCCCCGTAGGTGTCGAGGAGACTCGCGACCTGCGAAGCGAGATCCATGTTTCAACCGGTCCCCGAGCTCCTGTGGCGATCGGCCTGCGCGACCAACCGGGCGGATCTGGTTTTGCATTTTTCCGTTCTTGATATAGATCGGCGACCGGCCGACTCATGCCGCTCTTCTTTCTCTCTCTCTCTCTCTCTCCCCCTCCCTCCCTCGCTCTCTCTTTCTACCCCCTCCTTCTCTCTTTCTAGCGTTTCTCGTTGTATAATTACGCTCTCTAGAGTAACCGCATGATCAACGGTCGTTTGGAACAATAAGGATCATGACGCGATCGCGTTCTCATGGTATAGTTTCTGCGCACTTCAAATAAAAATAGAAAAATAAACGACAAAAGTTTCATCCACGTCTTAAAGCCAATAACAAAGAAAAAGATTCGGTAGTCGCTTGAATGCGATTTTTCTCGCGGCGAATAATCGACGATAGTTCGCGCGCTGGTACTACAAAGGGAGAACACAAAATTTCATAGCGCTTTGTGCCAGAGATGATAGGATCTTTTAATTAAAGCAGCTTAAAAAATCCATTCTCCGGCGCAACGAGAGGGACCATTCTCTCCAACGTTTTTTTTTTTCCGGACATCATCGTCTTCGACCAATGTGTCCGCGATGAATTGGCGAAAAAACTAAACTTCTCTCGAAGAATGAAGTCGTCCAATAATCACCTAACTCGTTGGGAAACGCATTATTTTTTTCTGTTTTTAGAAATACCGTGAAAAATTATTAGTTGTCCCCTTTTGTGGGTGGACCGGTCTACCAGTGAAATGCCATATGCATAAAATTTAGACACGACTCAGCGAATAGCCGTGTACAAGTAGCATTTCCCAAGATCTCCATAAATTCGACGATCGATCTATTCGATACTTTATCTCGAATTCGTACACTAAAAATCATAATTAACTTTACTTTGGAATGATTCGCAGTTTATCTGGCATTAGTTCAATTTTTTCTCTTCGAATTCGGTTCGATTTGCCAACGTTCTTATCTCTATCTCTCTTTCTCTCTCTCTCTCTCTCTAGCCCTCTTCTTTTCTTTATTTAGCAAACGAGTTCAAAGACATCCGCAGGTCGAGAGTGAGTCAATGTTTTCGATGTGAATGACCGCAGAAATAGATCCTCGAGCGCGTTTCGCGATTGTACGATTCGCGGGCTAAATCCTGCACGTGCTGGCATTAGTAGAAACGAGAACATACGGTCTCGTGCCGTTTGTCGCGTGTCATCGATCGTTGTCGAGAGAGAAAAACGAGGATTTCACAATGCGTAATGATCGAATCATTCGGACGAAGTCGGCTCTCTCAAAAGTTTCTTGAAATATCTTTTTCAAAATGTATTTCGAGATACACACAAAGTAAAAAGGAAACTGGTAGGACTGGAGGTCCTCTATCCTGCGTAAAATCTGGCAGCGATGCAATTCGTACACGTCGCGCTTCGAATATTATAATTAAATATGACCTCAGCTTTCGCGACGAACAAAGAAAGGCATTTGATCGTTCGTTTCGAAGCGAAGATCCGGTCATTCCTTGAGAACTGACAGACAGATAGATTCGTGTTTTGCTCGCGTTTCCCAGGAGATGCTCACCAAGTTCGTCGAGCGCTTGGATTAATTAGAACGGGGCATTATTCGCGATGGCGATGTTACCTCGGCGAGCAGGGTGGAAGTCGCGGAACCGTTAGTTAGTTAGTTTCGACTACGAGAATACTCTGCCTTCGAGACGAAAGGCGGACAAAATCTATTCAGATCGACTTATTGTATTTCTAAAATATTTCTCTTCTCCCATTTCCTCCTCTTTCTTTCTCTCTCTCTCTCTCTCTCTCTCTCTCTCTCTCTCTCTTTCTTCCTCTCTATGCTCAACTCTAAACTTACTAGTAACAACCTTATTAGCTGAAGAACTTCAGTGTGTCTCGAAAAATCATTTTGCCATTTATATGAACACATATTAATATATGCTCTCTTTCCTCTCCCAGCAAATGGAAAGTTATTGATGTGTGAAAATCTGGAAAAACAGCATCTTATACTAAAGTATAAGAGAACGAGAGAGAGAGAGAGAGATGACCTCGCCATGCTTAACGGTACGCAATCCACGTCCTTACGTGCGTATCGGCGATAAACGATGGTCGAAGGGTCGCGATAATAATATCGCCTCGCGGGCAGAACAGCTTGTCGTTGTTCTTCCACGAAACCGTCGTTAAGTCCTTCTCTCGTGATCCTCTAAATTTATCTCACGCGCTACAACAAAACACTCAACTACGACGTATAGCGGCGTATAACTCTTTTTCTATCCGAATAAGACCCAAATAAGATCCGACAATTACTCGTAATAACCCGGAATGAATTATTCGGTACATTATTCGGTACATTATTCGGTTCCGCTCTTTCTGCGGTCCTGTTCGGGACTCCTTTTTACTGGTCTTTTTTAACGAGACTATTCGTACGCGTGATGTACTCACTCCAGACTGCCAATTAATAATGATTTATATCTAAACGCAAATATCAAACGCGAATCGCGACGATTTGCCGTAGTAAATGAAAAGAGTATATAATTATTACTCACATATACGCGCACAAACATATACACACACACACATAATAACCAAAAGTATCGCGAATAATAACTAATTGCAGTTTACATTCGAAATCGATATTTGATTCGCGAGAGTATATAGTATCGTCATATGCGTTATATGTTTGCTTTATTCCAGACGATTTAATGTAGCACAGACATCTTTTCTCTGTCGGTTGTTTGACCAATGTTAATTGCCAGCTTACTCATCCGGTTACCTAAACCTCTGGAACTACTTTGCCCGCAGGTACGTTTTTTAAGCGGTCGCTGCATAAATCGGAAATGAATCACTTCCGAAATGGCGATAGCGCCGAAATATTTCTCGGCAGTTCACATTTTTCGGCATTTCGGAATTTCTCGCGTGGTCTTTGTAGGAATTCAAACTCGACATTTTCAGATAATTTTCGCATAATTACTTCCAAATTCTATCAACAATAGTTAAAGTAATTACCTTTATTATTGAATCCACAAAAATGTTTTTATGTCTGTGTGTATTTGTGTAATATAAATTATTTTTTGCAATATGATTCAATTTCTCAAGAATATTTGTATAATAAAACGATGAAATTTTTCACATCAACATTAAGAATAGATTGGATGTAACATATTGTTTGTTGAGGTACAAATGTCAATATCGCGAAAGCTTGATTTCTAACGAGCTAAGTGTCGACTTTGCGAAATATCAGAGTTGCTATATATCAGAAGGAAGAAAGCAAGCAAGAACGTTTTCTATATCATGGCGACAGGATCTGTAATTGGCACGCGTTTGAAAAATCGCACCGGTTCGATCCCGGCAATCGGCAATTAGAAGGAATGTCGTCCCACCGATACGCATCTCGTCTCGCTGGTCGGTCGACCTAATACCGCGTTCTTGTTGCCCAAAGGCATCGAAGCCAGCGGCTGCCTTATGCTTGCATTTTGCAACTATTATACATTACGCCATATGTTTATGTATAGCTTGTTCAAACGCGACTATTCGGTTATCCTAACTCTTCCTGTCTAGGGTCTTTGCAAATATCACAATTTTTCGACCGGACAAAATGGTCGTATAGAATGGTGAGGACGATCGTTGCTAATGAAACGCATGCATCGAATAATTGCAAACTAAGTGAGGGAGTCATTCAGTTGCAATGGAACCGAAAAGCATTGCCGATCATAAATCACGTCGGAGATTAATGGAACACGCGATGTCGAACAAATTGCTATCGGTACGTGTGCGTAACTGAGAAATTCGATCGTGTGCAATTTGTTCGTAAGAAACCATATCCGGCCACTTATCGAGCGTCGAACGCGATTAATCAGACGTCGTGGTAATAACGGCCCTCGCGTTACCTCGCGAAAGCCGAACGCGACCACACACGAATAGAAATGATTTAATCCGTTGTAAGTAACGCGACATTATAACGAAGCGATACGTTTGCAACGAGACGGTAATTTTGTAGCCGGTGAAAGTATAAATGCTTCGCCTTACGACACATGAGTTCAAGTGAGAATCCTTCTTTGTTTTAGACTGCCATCGCCCTACAACAAGCAATCGTCAGGCGTTGGCGTTGGAGGTGGACCAGGGGGTGGCACGAGCATACCCCTACCCGCGACCGTTGCCGCTACCAGAAGATGCCCTCCGGACAAAGTCAGACCGGCTCCGGCACCGACGCATCAGTCGCAACTCGGTAAGTTTCGTCGACTTTGTTTCTTCGATCAATTTTTCAATCAATTTCTCACTGCTGCATTTTCGAAACACACAAATGAACCTTGCTCGTTTACGTCGTGAAACGAGAGTATAATTCTTATCTTGTGTGAGATGTCGCCAAAAAAGTAGCAAAATACGTTCAAATTTTGCACAACAGTGATTAATCGATTAGTTATTTTTTGATTTTCAGTCAGCTTTAATTATGTATATTCTCACTAGATATTAATTAGCAAATTATATACAAATGCACGTGCGCGTGTGTGTGTCTATTCTCTCGATTTCACATACGTGGTGTGCACGTTTCGCATATATACAGCAATATTATCTATCCACGAAGGGGCTGAAGGGAGACCAAGGGATGTCTGCCACCCTTGTGGGGATAGGCTGGCACCCTATAGTTTATACTTTACTCTCAACTCCCACGTTTCTACGGACCAGATGTGCTCGGCCCGATTTACAGAGATACTCAACCTAACTTGCCTCTCTTTATGAATCGAGGATGACCGATCCTTGATAAGCCGACAAACACATATGATCTCTCCGCTCATTTCGGGAAATTTGGCGAGTAGTTTTGGAACGTACATTGTCGTCCATATGCTATTTAATCTAATATTCACAAATGAAAGCAAATCGAATATTAGAAAGATATTTAATAAAACATTCTTGTATGTGTGTGTTTGTGTGTGTGTGTGTATATATAAAGAGGAAATAAATATCGCGCTATATCAATATATTAGGCGATACGCATTTTTATTGGATATAACGTTCTGCTCCTCGGTTATTTATATTTTTTTTTCTCGCTATTTCTACTAACTAAATTGCCCCAGCAAAAAGAAGTCAGTACGCGCACCCTTATCATTCATTTGAGCGGTTGGGCACCGCTGATCAACTCCAAGGGGATGCTGTACCCTCTTTCACTGCACTCTATATATCGTGACCGTATCAAAGCGCGCGTGTCCGTCTGGATACAGAATGCGCTTGCCGTTCGAAATAGACTTCCACGTCGTACACAAACTAGCCGGCCATAATGCGTGTACGCGCACGCATAAGCGAACTCGTCATGCTTTACGATA
Organism: Dinoponera quadriceps; assembly: GCF_001313825.1. Classification (NCBI taxonomy): domain Eukaryota; kingdom Metazoa; phylum Arthropoda; class Insecta; order Hymenoptera; family Formicidae; genus Dinoponera; species Dinoponera quadriceps. The sequence goes on along the minus strand of NW_014557037.1, from coordinate 196,673 downwards.
TTATTTTAGGACAGCCCTTTTTTTTCGGTTATTTGCTGCTCATTGCAGTTGACGGCCTAGACGACAGGCTCGTCCAGGCGTCTAGGTCAGGGCCTAGATCAATAGAATTAGATGCAATTCTTTCTAACTTCTTGTTTCGTAGCATGCTATTCCGTCTAATTTTTACTTTTCATTACAATTTCTTCTCGATTCTCTCTTTAATCCTCTTACTTGATTTTCGAATATGTCACGTTTTTTTTAGCGATGTTTCGGATCATTTTGCAATACTTTATATTGTTTCAAATTTAAATCATATATATATATATATATATATATATATAAAGAGAGAGAGAGAGAGAGAGAGAGAAGAGTAAATTTAAAAAATAAAGTTATAAATTATGATTTGAATTTGAAACAATATAAAGTATTGCAAAATGATCCGAAATATATTATATAATTATATATATATTATATAATAAAAAAACTTATATATATAACTTTTTTATCTTATTTTTTACGTAAACTTATTGCGCTAGTATAATTCTTCTGAAATATTTCTTTACAAGCATTTTTATATTCTCATGTTTTCTTTATTGTTTATTTTTTTTACGATTGATTCCTTTAACTTTGGACTGCTTGGCAAATTGAGAATCTTTCGTAACACTAACATATGTATTTGACATTTCCCTTTATGTGATACACGCTTAATAAGGTTCGAAAGCGCGTATCTAGCACGTATTATTATAGTTTCTAGATAAACTAACGTTTGTTTCAATTAATTAGAATTTACGCAGGATTACGCGTGCCGTTCATATCGATTTCTCTCCATTTCATATTTTAACCTAACCCCCACAATTTTCCGAAGAATTTCCCAAAGAAATTTTAGGAACGAGAGTAAAAGACCTTATTAAAAGCTGTCCTGTATTAAAGCCACTATTAAAGCATGCTACGAAGTACTCTCCGAAAGGTATTACGAGAAAGAAAAATTTGAATTTGTATCAATTCAGGTAATTAGTACGTTCAAGACCATTCCAGAATCTCATTCATCCGGTTATTTAACTTCTTCTGCCGCAACATAGCATAAAAGTAAATCATAACTGTTAAACAATTTCCAGTTTATTTAATAACATGTTTTAAAAATTACAAGCTAAAATTGAAATATTTTGAAAATATTTGAAATATATGGTTTGTCAAATTTCAATTCTGAGCAAGATTTATTTTGAAACACGCATAGTCGTTATGAAGTCACTGTAAGCTCGGTAATTCCACAGAAATCTCTCAAAGGAATGAAAGCAGGTAAATAAAGAGAGAAAGAGAGAGAGAGGGGGAGGGAGGAGTGAAGAATAAGAATAGAAAGGCCGTTTCGACTATTCGTCAGCTCTGTTATAAACCGTCTTTCGTTCGGCGCACACGTGCAAAAAGAGACGGAAAAGAGAAAGAAGCGGAAGAGAGGAAGAGAAAGTGCGGAAAGATCAGCGTTGAAGGGAGGACACTGAGAGAGGGTAGTGAAAGAGCGACGAAGGGGGAGGACAGCGAGAGAAAATTGAAGTCGTGGAGCACACGTAAGACCTGCTGCACTCGGTCTTTAACCTCGAAACACCCGAGAGCACCAGAGATTCTCAATCCTTTTTCCCCCAGAAAAAGTTCTTGTTCTTATACACAAGAAACGCAATAATTTTTTGTTTAATTTATCAATTACCTGATAGTATATTGCAAAAATGTTCTTCAAAGTGATGTTTTTAAAAGAATATAAGAAAGTTTTCTCAAATTTCAACGAAATGATATATTCAATATTTCGAATGTTGCTTTGAATGCTTCTAAATTATTTTCCTTTGTACATATTCAATATTTCTAATTGCTTATAACAACGTACAAATATACTTAATATTTATCATACTCAACATACTGGTTAAATGTTACAATTTTACAATCAGATAATACACTGTCTGAGTACCGCTGAAACGTGGACTTTCAGGGGCCCTTAAATCTTTCTCTTCTCACTCCTCTCTTCCCTCACAGCTTCGTACGAGTTAAAAATACTCACCTACACATTCGAGTACCGGTTCGGTACAGGTTTTCAGAATCGACCTCCCTCCCGACGAGCCCGCTGCATTCATTTGAAGCAAAGAAATGCTACGGGGTGAGTCGAGTCTGAGAGAGGCGAGCGTGAGATGATAGCGATATAGAAAATAAGGAGGGGTTGTGGAAAAAGTCCAATGCGAACAATATTTTACTGAAAATTATTCGTATCAACAGTGATATGAGGTGATTCGAAAGTACATAAATAAACTAACTTAGATATTTAATAATAATGTATGGAACGATTCTTTCTCGCATGGTCTGTCATTTCTTGCTTCTCCTCGTCCTCCATTTTTATCTACTCTTTCTTCCTCCTTTGTTGTTCGATTCAAGACTTGAAATAATTTTAGTTGTGATATTTTCATATCAACAGTTAAAAAATTGTTTAACGGGATTGTTTTTTTTTTATATCGAGTCATTTATTTTAGTTGAATATTTAAAATGTTGGCGGATAAAGTGGTCTTAAAATTTTCATTTTTAATGAAAAATATTCGAACGATAATTTTTAATTAGATTGCGATGTGTACACATAGCTTATAATATATGGTAAATATATATGTTAATATAATATAAACGTCAATTTGCTTTCTTTCTCGCGGCGTTAATATCAGCAATTTCCCTCGTATGCGTTATCATTTGTCGTAACTCGTAATTCCCCATCGGCATGATGGTTGCCAAGGAACAAGTTGAAACTGCGGGACATTGTATGTACGGGTACGTATGATGCTAAATTGACAATACCGATGTCGTGTATACGCACGAGGTATCACGAAGTATGCGCCAATGCATCGTGTGTATGTGGAGACCCCGTCATCTATCGATGGTACAAAGGTACATGTGCAAAGGATGGGTTATGACATAATGATATCACGTAGAGCATTATTTCGTTAATTTTCGCACGAGATAATAAGTGTGAACGTGCACTTTTTGCTCATAATTCCAATTTATAATCATTGTATTGCAATTTCATTATAATTAGATCTTTATAAAAACAGCACCTTTGTGATAATTATACATTTTAAATTCTTACATTTATTAACGCGCAAACATAATGTGAATAATTTATGATATCGTTATGATAATAGACACCCAGTAGATAAGCACGGATGCTCGCGAATCCGTGTGTTATCTAGACATCGGCACGTTCGCGCATGGAATATTTTCATCCCTCGCAAGGATCTTACGCCCCATCACTGAAGGGGAGGAATCCGCTTTGTTCGGGGACGGAGAACTCGCCCTTTGTATGCCAGCTACGCGGTGTTTCCCGCCCCTGGCGATTTTCAGCCGTCACCACCAGCTCTAGACCTCTCGCAACGTCGCAACCTCTTTCCCTATTTGCAATCCTCCCTTCCCCCCCCCCCTTGTTGCATTCACTGGGCTCATCTCTCGACTCGGTTGCATTTAATATTGTTCCCCTTTCCCCTTTTGCTTCTCTCCAGTTTCTCTCGTTGTACAACTAACTTCACTTTCCTTTTCATCAGTTTACCATATGATTATTTCTTAATTTCTAATTATAATGATATTGGAGAAATCGATAACGTTAGGGAGGGGACAGATAAATTAAAAAATAATAGATCATGCTCTTTTGGTGGATACACTTCTCTTATATCGCCCATGTGTTCAAATATTACCTTAACACGTTGACTGCCAACTACGAGATATCTCGTAGGTTGTTTACTTGTTCAGGACACCAACTACGAGTTATCTCGTCTCTTCATTACTTGATTAAATCAAATTGGTTTCTTAGACCAGAATGGTGAAAAGTTCCGTGGCAGTCAACGTGTTAAAGTCGTCAAATATCGAATCGTAGAATGAAAAAGGACGATGGTAAATCAACGAATGAAAAGAGAAGGCTTCATGGCAGTTTGCGTGCGGTTTGTGTGAGTCATAACCTACGGGACTTACGTACATCCCACGGGACGTCTGCGGGGATTTACGAATATAGATGGGAGTGGGAATGAGGGATACATCACGCGCTAATTCTACGTACGTGGGTAAGACAACTGAAAGAGAAACAATCTCGTGGTAGTGAAAGACGAATCGAAATTGAAACGAGTTCTCGATTGAAAATCCTGATAATTACGCGCGCGATATTATCTCCGTGGGTATGCGAAGAGAGTTTAATCGTATCCTTGTGCCCTCCCGTGCGTCGTTGTCTTCCGTTTTACACTCACTTTGCGATTGCAATAAAGAAAACGAGTAAGCTAACTGTTAATGGCTACCGTGTAATAGTTTGTCTCTGTCTTTCTCTTTTTCTCGGTCCCTTTTCCGCATCGCACCTATTTTATCGCGTGCACTGGCTGTTTGTGCACGAGGAAATTTCGTTCCTTTCTCGTCCTCTCGTTCCTCTCGAAACGATATTATTAATACAACAGATGTACTATGGCGCGTGACAATAGTCATATTTTTTACATAATGAAACTATAATCTCTTATTATAAGAATCCAAAAGTGAATTTCTGCATAACTAATTGTGAAAAAAAAATCGCAAGATATTATATTTGTTGTTTTGCACCGATCATTTGCCAATATAAAAAACCTATCAGCAGGAGAAATCGTCAAGATATTTCGCAGGCCACTTTGAACAGAATTACTCATTCAGAATTAAAATTCGAGTGTCACCTCCGGAGTTCAGATGTCGTTTTCTATATCACGAACTATGTTTACACGGATGTTAATCCAGTCTAGTAACAACCAGTAATTAGTGAACTCTTGCATCTGATTGGTATATTCTTTTAGACCTAAAAATATATTTCAATTAAATACAACAATTCGCTAACTCGTTACTGAACCGAATTAACTGTTACTAAACCGAATTAACTGTTGCCGTTGTGTAATCACGGATATCTTAGATATCTGCGTCTTATAATCGCGGTATCGTAATCTAATCTCCGACTAATCGCCTAATCGAGATGAAGGAATCATCCCCTACGCGCGAAGCACCGCATGCCTATCCGACTTGGAAGCCGGAAGAAAACCCGGCACGATGTAACACGTGCCGCGCGTGTCAAAGTCAACAGCTGTCGGTTCGACAGCTAGTCGATACCGACCAAGTTTACCTCGAAAAAGGCCAGACCGAGCTTAGTCATCAGCCAAAGAAGCTTCTAAGGGCTCTTCTAATCCTCGACAGTCTCTTTCTTAGAGTACGCCGAAGACGTAACTCGAACCTGAACCGTGTATCTAATCAGTCCCCTACTCCCCTTCTACTCTGCTTAAGCTCAAGCAGTTCGACTGGCTGCCATATAAATTTTATTTGATAAACACCGATAAGAAGAGAAAGAATAGCAGTCATCAAGAGTCGGATAATAATAACGATTCAAGTGTTATTATTAATATATTTTAACTGAATTTGCAATTAATATAATATACGATTAATAAACATCCTACACATTATACTTGAATTGTTTTACACATGTTCACAATTGAGTTACTTTTCCTTAAAAGTAGTATATTTTTGCCCGATTAAATTATTGAAAGATGTTGGATCAAAAAATTATTTTCTGCTACTCGTTTAATTGATACTCCGAGCGATGTGTTACGTCATTTCGTTGCATTATCATGACGTTTATTCTGTCACAAGACGAAAATATTTACATTATCTTTATTTCCCGTATTTGCGAGACAAATGACTCGATCACAATAAGCACTAGGGAGAAGGGGACTGAAGTGACATACTTGATATAAAAAGATGAAAACAAATAAACGTTTTTGACATTGTTTAAAAATTACTCGAGAAAAGAACACGCTTATGCGTCGTAAACGTTTTCTTAGGTTTGCGCTTACAGAAACACATATACCAAACACCTATAATAAAGAGTAGTGAATAAATTTTGACGTGAACGTAGAAAATCGCGATCCGTTTTGCTTCCGCACGTTTGGAGTGCTGTAGCCTAAACAAAACTCGAAACATTTTGTATATAAAGTGCAAATATGAGTTAACGCGCACAAGACACTAAGAGGACGCGAATTGCATTCGCGCGAGCATAATCATTTTTTTATCCTGAATGACACAATCAAACATTAATGAAATATAAATAAATTTATACGTATGCGCGGATATACGTATATAATTGTTGGAATATTGTAAAAGTTAAAAGCAAATTTTTTAAATAATATCTTATCGTTAGAAATTATTCTATTTGTATACATTTTTTCATCGGCTATCGAAACGTGACAGTGTATCGGTCATGGGAACCTGTTGATCGTCACTTTTATATTCTCACGTGGGCCGATATTGTCTTATCTCGGGCGGAAGGAGCAATGAGAGAATAATGAAGGGGACACGAGAGTGAGTCGAACGTTAGTGCCAGTGAAGTGAACGAACGAGTACGGTTCGTTCTGGTAGAGTCTCTCTTGCGAGAAATTCTTCATAAATAGTGCATTCTCTCAAACGAAATTCTTTTGCAAACCAATAAATAATACAGTATTGAGAATCTATAAAAGTCATACGCTGGAAATTAGTGCGCGTATTTTAGTTGCTTTATTTATTTATTTTAAACAAGTTGTGATAAAAGTGTTACACAATGTTCTCATACAGAATACTATTTTTATGTAAGAAATAAGATTTCCAACTTTATTGTTCAGCGACATAGTTGGCGAAAAAATCTCAGGACGTGTGGATACATGTCATGGAGGTATAGAAACTAAATATCAAATTTACGGTAAAATTTTTTGGTGGTAAGATATTTTCCTAACCAGCGCCTTTCTCTCTCACACGAGGAAACGTCGACAAATAAAAAACACATACGCACTTCAATTATCAGAAAATCGTCTTTCAAAAAATATCTTTCGTAGATAAGAATCCTATCGCGAGAAGGAAAGGAATTTTTCGTGTATCGACTATTTTGTTGACTTTTAGCGCAAAAATCTTTCCTGGGTAATATTATTTTACAACCCGAGTCTCGCATGTGTGTGTGTGTGTGTGAGTGCGCATATGAGAATTTCTTTATTTAACCGAATATTAGCACAATCGAAATATCGAAAGGAACATTTATTTGGTACTACTTCTTCCATTTTGAAATTCGCAGTACGCGTCATTAATAACGCGTCAGATCGATCGATCGTAATTTGTGATGAATCATTCTCGAGATAAGCGAATGCCCGGTCACGTTTTAACTCCCCTAAACTGCCTGTTCCTTTCTTCCAATACTCTTCTTCTCCTCCTCTTTCTCTGTACGCGCTGCAAAAAGAAGAAATTGAATTTATTACGACACAGTCTATGACTGACGGTTTTCAATTAAGACACTTCTGAATACATAGATTCAATTTGTAGACCGACTAACCCAAGGAGCATCTTTATTTAATTCTGAATAATATGATGTGTCGTTCGTTTTCGAATCTTATCTTGTCAAACTTTGCTAAATTTATATTTAACTTCTATTTATTTCCACGCGGGGCAAATTATAAGGATAACTGTTTATAGAAGAAATAATTACACAATACAAGATGACATAATCTCTCTTTTAAAAAGTTAACAAAGCAAGCTTTTGACGCAACTTTATTTTCAAGCAGATTTAACGTTCGTCAAACTCTTCCATTCATCTTGTGCGAAATTAATTTGTATCACGCACAGCGACAATTTGGATGGCTGACGTATCAGGCGTCCGTAATCAGCACAAATTACTGCGGATGACGGTATCGACGAAGAAGAACAATCGCGCGCGAAACTCACGTGACGAAACGCGTGTGATTTTCAGAATGATGAATTGCGAAAGATCCCTGTAAACTAAACTCCCTCTGAATTTCAGCTTGCAATTTCGGGTTTGACAAATTTTTATCGCGACTAATTTCATTTGCGAAAATGACACTGCTTGTAGCAATAGAGAAAAATTAAAGCGAAAGAAGTTTCTAGAACGACTTTGAAATAGAGAGTTGAGGTAAATGAATATTCATTCTTGAATATCGATTTAATTATCGACCCTGCCGGATGACTGGATTCACCTGTCGTCGCGGCCCTAATTCACTGTCAGAAATTGAAAATTCTATAGATTATATTTACTCTCGAACTCAGCTCGTATGTAGCTCGACTTGGCACGATTAATCACGAGTATATTTACGTTTCAAGAGCTCACTCAAGTTGCGCGGTCGACGCGGATTATTTGACAGAAACAACGTCTACGATTACTCTGGAAATGGATCGGCTGGTAGTACGGGATAGCGGATTAATCTTCTCGCTCTTGGTAAACACGCACGGTTTATTTCGTCTACGCGCTGCTACTGCCGCAGCGACAGTCGTGCGACTGTGCGCGCTTAATGATGCGGCCGATCATCGTTTCAACGATAGTTATTGCGGTGTTATTTTGCAGGAATTTTCTAGGAATCTTCCGATCCGTCACATTGATATCGTCGCATCCGCTATTCGGTGGAATCGAGAAGAGATTAATGTTCCTCTCAGTGTCGTTGTCTTCGCTTCGCAGGTGGTCTGAAGCACGGAAACAGTGGCGTGGGCAGCGCGAGCAGTTCCAGGAGCACGAGCCCCAGTCAGCAACAACCGCAGTCTCAGCAGAGCAGCCTCTCGTTCATTCCGCAACCCAGAAACCAGAACTCGACGAACCGACAGCCGGCAACCACCACGCCAAGGTAAAAAAGAGACAGAGTAGAGCGGACTCATACTCCGTACGGCTATTAATAATGCGATTCCTTTTTTCGCAGCCCTCGAGCGTCCACGGTGGGCCGACCCAACGGCAACGGCTCGAGGGCCCAACAGGCCTCGCCTTATATCGGCGGCAACACTGCGCCAACGGTGCAGTCGAACAAAAATTCCGTTCTAGATAAGTTCAAGCTCTTCAACAACAAGGAGAAGGAGCGCGGCAAGGCCTCATCGGGCGTCTCGAAACGCACGTCGAGCTCGTCCGGTTTCTCGTCGGCGCGGTCCGAACACTCGGACAGCTCGACCTCGTTGTGCGATCAGAGCAAGAGTCAGCAGCAGGCTTGTCAAGAGTCGCCCAAGAGCCGTGCGCTCAAGTCGAAGCTACAGTCGGCTACCAAGTCGGCGAAGCAAGCCAGTCCAAAAACGGGCAGGAAGGAACAGAGCAAAGCCCAGAGCAAGATCGCGCGCACCAAGACGCCGTCGGACAAGTTAACGGCGGCAACGGCTTTCAACAATCCCGTCTCGCAGGAGCAAACGGACGGCAGGAGTGCCGGCAAGGTGAACGGTGGCAAGTTACCGAGCGACAGAAAGACTCCGAATCTTCAGGAACTGGTGAAGCAACCACCAATGGCGCAGCCTCAGAAGATAAACCCATCCGCCCTAACGCCGCCTAGGCAGGTGAACGTTCAGGATACGAAAAGCCCCAGTGCGAAAAACGAGCCGCTGACGACGAAACTATCGTCAAGACCCAAGATGGAACTGCCGGCAAAAGTGCCGGATCTCAAGATTCAGCCGCACAACGTGAAACCGCCTCCGAACGGCTTCAATAAGGACCTGATGATGCACAAAGCCATCCTGGCGAACACCAACGGCATCGTCAAGCCGTCCGATCCGAATGAGGAGATGGCTCGCGAGAATGACACCTTCGATCGTACCCTGAGTATGAATCAAGCCAATCTGTCGGACGGTAAGGATCCAGCGGCGATCGAGCTAAAGGAAACTGAACGCGACCAACGAGCCGTCGTCTGTCTGGACGAGAATCTCTGTACGCCTTCCAAGATTCGAGAAACTAGTCGAGATAGAGGGATGATTCACGAGGAAGAGACGGTCGACGATCGAACCGCTGAGAAGAAGGAGGGACCCTCCCTTCCAGATCATGCGGACTTGCTGCTGCTCGACGAGAAGCCCGAAAACGCCGATGAAAGAGCTGTCAGTCCTCGCGGTAATAATCCTATCACGGCGTCGCCGCAAAGCAGTATGAGTTTCGGTAAACCGCTTCAGGGTCCGAGCGGTCCCGGGCTCAGTCCAGGTTCCAGCATTCCCAAACCCACCGCTCTGGTGAAGGGCACTTCGAAACCGCCGAAAGCGGAGAGCTGCGTGACCGGCGTGCCAACGCCGAGCAAGCCGAAATGCGACGCTCTTCACCGCAAGCTCGATCCAAATACGGTGGCGATGGTGTCGCCGATGCCGAGTATCTCGGATTTAATGTCCGAGAGCTCGCACAGCAACTCCAACAGCACCGGCCAGAGCAACTCGAGCGACAGCAGCGTAATTTACAGACCTAGCAGCGAGAGCGGCAGCGAGATCAAAACAATACCTAATCGGAAGATCGACACCACGTTCGAACGAATGGAGAAGGTAGGTCGTTTATCGATGTTTTTTTTCAAGGATAGTTGGGGGAGATCGAACAACACAAGTTCATTTTTTCCATCATTTTTCCGCACGAAGGTACTGTCGGAAAGCTCAACCTGCGGCGGATCTCTGGCGGACGACGAGGCCGAGATGACGGTGAAGCCCATGCAGCCTCTTCTGCGCGGCTATACACCTGGAGCTCGGGGCTTGCAGACCCTACCGAGCCGCACCACAGCCAGACAGTACACAGTTCTGCACTCGTCGTCGCATCACCACGTCGTCGGTCATCACGATTACGCCGATGTGGACGTCGCTTCTGGCTACCTGAGCGACGGCGAGGTGCTGCGTGGAGGTGGCATGAACGTCGGCAATAGGACTCTGTCGGATCTGTGCGACGGATACATGTCTGAGGGCGGCGCGTCTTTGTACGCGCGCAGAATTAATCCTTCCTACAGCCACGAGCACGATCGGTAAGTCTAAGGATTAATAATTAGAGGATATTTTCCATGATTTCGAGAAATTTGCAAAGCGATCCATACTCGCCCTCCCGATTGCAAAACAATTATTATTTATATTGCAAATATTCAATTGAACCAACGGCAAACTTTCATCGATATCACGAATATCATCGTCGACGATCATTATTATCGACGGCTCGAGCATGTCGGGGGAAGAACGTGAACGACGACTTTAGAAATAAATTGTCTTTGCGACAAAGAAATTTTTTCAGAGTTAAGCTTGGTATCGACACGACGTCGATCACGCGATTCGCACGAGACGTCGCGAAAGTTCCGATTGTCGGATCATTTTTTATCGGATGAAATATGGATGAGAAACGAAAATGCGACGCGCGCGCGAGAGTGGCGATAAATTAGCGCGTGGGCGACGTCGCGAGCGCGCCGAGTATTGATCAAGAAAGCTCGGGACCTTAAGCTTTGCGAGCTTTTCGGCGGAGAGCTCGTCATCTTCGCCGTCAGAACGACGGGCTAAGAATTCACGCGTAGTCGATACATGAGCTGACTTCCACGGAGAGACTTTATTTTGGTTTCGCCATCAAATTCCAGATAGCTGCAACATGCTTGCATCTCTGAACTCTTTTACTATCCAACTTTTGGAATTTACAATATTTATTCTAATTAAATTTGACTGTTTGAAGCCGAATTTCGAATCTCGTTCTATTCGCACGCCCATAAGAATGAGACATTTGGCGCGGCTTATGGAGAAATTACAACTACCACATCTAATGGTTTCTAATTAGGCGAAATTCGCGGGGTTAATTCCGGACGCGCATCCGATTACTAAAACGTCACGCGGTCCGTTTTTGCCGCGATCGAATTAAAGCGTGGCCAGTTGATTAATCCGCGTAAGCGATTTTACCCATTTCTGCAAACATCCGCTGTTTCTTGGTGTTCCTCCCGAGCAACTCGATCCATCATAACAAGGATATGTTACAGAAGTCACTTCTTTCGTTTTACATTTCACTACAATTGCTAAAAATGAAGATTATTAAGTTGCAGAGCTTTCACGAGCTCTTTTTCCGGACGTGTGTCTTATTCTATTAATAATGTTAAAAAAAGTTTCTCTCTACACGCGTGCGAAAAGAAAGATGCGTGTTTGTGCTATTCCTATATATATAATTAAAAGACTTTTTTCCTTTGTTTATTAATATCGCAATCATTATACGCATAATGTTGTTTACCGTAACGCTTCGAAAATGGGCCGGAGGATACGGCCGAACCCTTCGCCCAACCCGCTCGGCATAATCGGAGACGCGGCGTATCAACCCTCGGCTCGAAACCTAACGCGCTTTTCGGAAATTCAATATACTCGGCCGAGACCCTTCCACGACCCTCGTCGCCATCATCGAGGAAAACCTTATAGAGCCGGCAGCAAAGACGCCGGGCATATTCCAACGATTACTGCGGGTCTTTGCGACTCCCACACGAAAGCTTTCCTCCCCTTCGTCCATCTAATAAATCCAGATGTATTTAAAAAGAAACGTATCGCAAAAACTATGTTATTCAGTCCGAAATCGACGATCGTATATTCCTTTGTATTTCGTACGGTGGATTATACGCGATATTTAAGGTACCACGTTTTCCGAGTGGCTGACTAACAGAAATTCGTACCACTTTGAAAAATTCATTCTTCTAACTATGGTGATATCGAATAGTTTCAGTAACATGATATATTTCTATATAATAAGAATAACGAGAGATTCTCTCGTTGGTGCTCTATACAATTCATACTAATAGTGAAACACAAATAATTTCTTGTAATGGTAGCGCGACCATCGAATTAATTGTTGTTAAAAATATTGCAACGTCGTACAATGGTCTCGCGTTTTCGGTTATCCTTGAGCAAAGGCTTGCATTTAAAGCGGACAATGTATTCTCTCAGCGCACACCAGAACGAAAAGTGAATTTACCGCGCGAGAAGAAGGCGAACGTTTGCGCGATGCGACGCTGCACTATGGCGCGTAATGTATGCAGAAAGATAAGCGCCTTTGTCCGTTCTGACAGCAGCCTCCAGCATTGTCCTGTGTGACTCCTCTCCTCGCGGCATGTACAACTCAACACGTCCCTTTTCCTCGCGGTGCGACGAGACGAGAGATGCTGCTGCGCATCTGGCGCGACTACACTCGGCACAGATAAACTTGCGCACGTGATAATGCTCCGTAAAAGTAGGATATTCTGGATTAGTAGATTCTTAATTGTTCTAGAGCGTTCTACGGAGATGCATTAGCTAAAAAAATATTCGAATCGGCCGAGAGTATCGTATCATCTAGAAAAATTTCCAAAGACTCGGTGTGCATTCGCATGCTCGGTGCGTGCTCTGTATAAATGCGAGACTCACAAAATGGCTTATTTTCATATATTGCGAACTGATATTCATCTTGGAAATAACGTAGTTGCGGACCTTTTATTTCCGAGCATATACACGGATGAAAAGTCAATAAATCGAGATATTGATACAGGACGCTGCGCGTAACGTCTCACTTTGCTATCGATTCTCCATCACAATTTCGTATAATTAAAAAGCCATCGGAGATCTACGGTGAGATGCGTTTATTTCGATGAATTCTACTATTTGAGAAAAAGGCAGAAGACGATATTATATCCGCGACGCTTGCGTGGGCGTCATGACGTCACGACGATCGATCCGGCGGCGTCGCGCACGGTGGTGCGACCTGCCGGCGTCGGCGCGCTATCTCGAGGGCGGCTCGCGAGGGGGTTGCTTCGCCGAAGCAGGCAGGAGAGTACGTGCCGTGCCGAGGGTGGGGAGTGTCGTCTACGACGTCGTCGTCCTCGTCGTCTTCGTCGGCGATATAGTTTTGCGCCTGGTAAACCCGTTTCTTGTCCTTCTCGAGCGTCTTGAAGTCTTCGTTTCACAATGGTTTTTCGGTGTACGGTGTGACAGAGTGTCTTGTGTGTCGAGGGTGGAAGAGACGGGTCTCGCGCCCTGAGAGGGTGTGCGGAATCCACCGGAAGGAGCGCGGCGGCTCGAATTGAACGGTAATTTCGTGTCTTTCTCTCTCTCTCTCTTGTCCCGAAGCTTTTCGTTAAATCGCCTGTTGGACGATTCCGTAAATATATGCGGATGGACGAATTGAGAGGCGAAAGGGAAAGCCGGGTAGGAGTGCCTCCTTTCCACTCTACTCCTCTCTCGAGATCCGCGGCCGGTCCAGACGTGTAAAGTATTGCAGCCATCGCGCGATTCTCTTACGAAACTTTACTTATCCTGTCGAGCGAAAAGAATGTTCTTGACAAATTTTACGATCTATAGTCAGTTTGCCAGCCAATTTCAATTTCGCTGTTTGCCAGTATTTCGAGTTAAACCTTTTCCTTCACCTAAGTCATTTTTCGCGAAATCTACATTATTTTCCTCAATGATTTACTTGCGGCACATAAGAGACTTCGAATTTGAGCAAACACTTTTAAAAGGCCGATTAATCAATGTTAAAATTTGTAATCACTTTGTGACATCTCGCGTTTGTGATATTCGCAAAATCCATCTGCTTCTTCGGTTAATGCTTGCGAATTTTGCGATGACTCTGAATAGTAGCACAGACTCCACCATCACCCTCGCTTTGTTCTTCCTCCTTTTCTCCGCCTGTCTCGTATCGCGCACACTACGAGACCGAGTATCTCTTCGCAAAGTTGGACGTTAAGTTTAGTTCAAGTTATGGCTGAATAAAGTTTGCAACCGTCAAATGTTGCAATGTGTCGTAGATTGTACTCGACAGATCCTTTTAAACTTGTTGGAAATTGATACGGATGAATTCAACATTTGTTACAAAGTTAAATTCATCTTGTTAACTTTGAGTTTGTCCAAAATTGACATCGAAGGAAACAAAAGAATTCTTCTCGATCAACGATTAATCTGTTGACAAATTAAATCAGACGCGATATTACGTACAAACACGAAGGAACGTTCTAGGAAAGTGAGAATTTTGTTCTCGCAGATTGCGATTTGCGATTTTGGTGAAATTTTCTTCTCTTGAATCTCTTCGGTTTTTCTCTCGTCGGTCATAACTTTTTAATTATCGCATCGATCGTAATTGTCCTCGTGATCGCAAGTTCCGTGAAGGGAATTCGAGAAACGAAGGCCAAGTTTTCCGAACTCACAGTCCAGCAAGAACCGAGTTATCGCGCGTGCTCAAAAGTTGCCGCTGCAATTCCACCGTCGCTCGAGCTTTCCGCAAATATTTAATCCGCGTAAAGTGATCAACGAGCTCGTCGATCGCGGAAGTCAAAAGGCATTCCGCGAATTAGCGCGACTGGAAGAACAACGTCCATCCGATCACTGTTACAACGAGGGAGAATCGAATGCAAAATGAACGCAAGTTTCCAATCTACAATTTCAAATTGAACGAAATTAACATTTATTTATGGAGTAAAAATACCGCATTTTCAGAAAATTCAACCATTTATCAGAGCATTGAAAATATTGCACTCTAGAAAGAAGATAGGTAGCATAGATGAAATGTGAAATGACTCCTTGTAAATAGGAGAAAAATAATCTCTTCTCACCGACCGTTGATTCACCAGGGTTTTCGGCAATTAAGAGATACGTCGTGACTTCTCTTTTCACGCGTTCGTAACGCTGAAATTTCGGCCGTTTAGCTTCTCGAGACGTCGAGCTCATGAATCAGTTCGGGCCCAACGCGCTGGGGGTTAAGCGCGTTTCTTTTTTTACGAGGCGCATTAAACCCCGCCCGGCCGTCGTAAGGGCAGTTAAAATAACGACCGCCACCTAGAAAGGCACGTGCGAGATAAATTTATAAAGCTTGCTATAAAATCAAGCTCGACCTTCGTCGTGAACGTGTTTATTATCTTTTCCGACGCATCGGCGTTTTTAACCCTTTTCTTGGAAAACAAACGTGGTTCCCCATGCGGTACTTGCACCTCGTATATCTAAAGTAGCAATGCGTAATAATGAATTAACACACGACACTACACACATTTTTTATTTTAGAAATGTATTCATACATCATTTCACTCATCTGCTTTTCGAATCACTTATCATTTCTCCTACGATCTTTCAGCAAGATCGCAATATACATAAAAAAACTCGAGTATAATAAATAAAATATTGCAATAATATACGGATATGTGTCTGGATTGCGAGGAAGTCTGATATAAACAAACGCGTAGAAAACATCCGAAATGATTTTTGCAAGTCGCATAAAAGCGAACCTGCCTCCCTCTCTCTTTCTCTCTTTCTCACATATACACACGCGCGCGCGCACACATACACGCATACACGCACGGATGCACGCACACACCCAACGAAGAATTAATAATTATTATCGCTGTGAATCACGATATAGAGGACACTCTGCGCCAATACGCGGCACGTTCGAAAAAATATTTATGCATCGTGTACACCATAAATCCGACCGTCGAATAAAGCTGTGCCGTATTCGCTCCCTCATCATTGCGCTGTCACATACTCTTTTTGCTACACGACCAAGTTTCTGTCTCTCTTGTTGCTCGATCGTTGATTTCTCTGAAACGAAATGACATGAGGGAAACATTTATTACTCAAAACTAATGACGAAGCATTATAACGGACGAAATCGTTGGCGAATTATTATACCTAAGAATTATACCTAAGAAGAAAACAAACTTTTTACAATTGTACAGTAATAGGAAATCGATAATACACGATATAAATTTCAAGAGAAAGAAAGTACAACCTTTTGCATTAATAATGAAATAATAATGATATTACGATAGAAGAAGAAGAAAGGAGATAAAGAAGAACTGTTTAAAAATGAAATATTCTTTAAATATTAACGACGGATGTCAAGTGTAACAAGGCTGAGCGAACGAATAAAAACAGCGTCATATCAAACCACAATTAGATTGCGCGATTCGGATAATAATAATGGCGACGCTTGATTTACGTAGGTACGTGGGCGGCTCGCGGCGAGAGCTGTCGGGGGTGAAGGAACTGGTGACCTCGAGGCGGGTGCAGAAGAGGCCGTCGGCGGGGGTCGCGAGGTCGGATGGCGGTGGCGGCTGCATCGGGGGTGTCGGAGGCGTCAGTCCTGGAAGCGGCGGCGGCGGCGTCGTCGTCGCCGGCAGTCTTCTAGGCGGCTGTAGCGGCGGGAACGACGCTTTGGCGGAACTTACGATCGAGGAGCTGGCCTCCATTCCCGCCGGAAATCACACCTCCGCCAATCACACGGGACATCCCTCTCATCACAAGGTCAGCGAACTCGTCAGAATCGATAGCGTGGTTCGCGCGAGCGCGCTTGCACGCCGCGTGTGTCGCGAGAAAAAGGGAGAAGCGCACACGTCCGGAAATAACATTTATTAATTCTTATTCTTCGATTATTGGAGTCACGTTTGGTGTTAATTTACTTGTTAATGTGGTCCTCGCTCCCTTCTCAGGCAGATGCTTCGAATCCCTGGCTAAGCGAGTCTGCGCGATGTCGAGACTTTTCGTTATCGTTAATTGAACGATCAATAGCCATCCATTTCCTTATCATAAGGAATATTTGATCTTCAAAGCGTATTTTAGAGAATTGGCGTATTGTGGAGAAGTCGAGAGGCAATTTGAAATAATAATACGTCGAAATTGCTGTAAGATTGTCGATCGAAGATAAAAGGAAAGAATCGAACACGTATCTCATTCGAGCCAAACAACCAAATTTAGGAGGATCTTGATTTTTAAATTTTCTTTCTTTTCCAATGTTCATTTTTATATCGTCGAGGGATAGATAGCTAACTGGTGGTTATCAGGGAAAATAACCCAACTGCCATCAATAACACGTTGGATGACTAGAGGAATTAACGCTGACGTACAGAGTCGTTGGAAATGTCCTATGATTACAGGGATTATCGGTGCGATAATTGGCGGATACCTATCCGTCAATGAATATATGTTCATACTTTGAAGCGAGTCAATAGCACAACGAGTAACATCGTTCTCGGTAGAAATACACCAAAACCACCTAATACTTTCGACTAACTGATAGAAAACTCGTCTTTCTAATCAAACCGGAGGATGGTTGTAAAATGGACAAATTTTTATTTCAACTTTTTTTATCATTGATATCACATAATGGTCATTTTTTCTCTTTAATTATGTTTGAAACAGAGCGGTCGAACTTTTAACGACAATGTTACCGATCGATAACAGTATGTTTTAATTAACGCTCGAACAGCGTTGTACAATCACAAGGGTCTGTAATGTATGTGTGCTGGCACGAACTCACAAGTACACACGCATGCACGCACAGTCGCATGGAACGTGTGTGCGCGTCAGCTGTTGCATCGCACAGCTGTCGTGTACTATTGGATGTTCCATTATCGAGAGGACGATTTTTCCATCGGCGAGTCACTGCAAATCACGGTTTTACAGTTTCATTCTGTTCTACGTTCTCTATTACCAGTATTCCCATTACTCATTTACCACGCAATTACTCATTTTTTCTTCTTCGTCTTATTTATAATATTGTAAAATTAACTTGTCCCTCTTCAAAAGGCGTTACGCTGAGATATAAGCGTTTGCCGATCTCATTTTGTTTTCTGAAAAAAATTTCTCTCTTGTCGAAGATGATCAGCTTTCATTGAATTGATCCTCGTAGAAAGATAGCTAAGTTAATCAGCCTTTTTGCCGTTGGACTGCGCACGATAACCTCTTTCCGTTGAGCCGGTCTATTAATTATCCATAAGTCCATGCATTATGCGTTCGCAAATCGGCCATTTTAATGGCTTTGAAGTAAGTTGTCGATATAAAGGTTTCTTTTAACGGCGATTATTATAATGAAATAATAACCGATACTTTCTCCCGTGATTTCTTTTCCCTTCTTTTTTTATTCTCGTTCGATAGGCTATTTATCGCCGAGTGAATCGTAATATCGATGGCAGTTAAGCTCAACAATCGTCGTTAATTAAATGTTTAAATGTTTATGCGTTTATTCGCAATTGGCGTTGATTATCGATAAGTTAGTGCGAAAGCAATTGGCTCTGTTCTTCACTTGGCGAATTTCGTACAAACAAATATCCACCTATTAATTTACAATTGCTTTTACTCAATTCCGATTCTTTGAGCAAAATTCAATTATAAAACTTCGTATACTCTCAATCACAAAATCATGAAATTCTCCACAATTGCTATTTAATTCTATTTATCCTATGTAATATCATTGCGACCATATAACGGTAACAGGAGTCAAAATTGTCCATTTTCTCTGTTCCGACTCTTTAATAAAACAAATGAGCTACAGTCGAAAAATGAACAATAAATAAGCAGCAAGAGGATATAGATAGGTTTCTTTATATTTTCGCATCTTTGTACGTAATTCTACCTTTAAAATCTAGTCTTGAACTATCGACTATCTTGCGAGGCCATGCGAAACGAGAAGTATCGGTTGCCACGTAATAATCCTTCTTGGAACCCTTCTGAAGAGAACACAGGGGACTTGTTTGGAGTACCTTATCGCCGACCAGAACAATACTTTTTTCCCTCCTGTATTCTCTCGAGTATAAATCGATTAAGACAAGGTGATTTAAGACAAGCAGGCCCGCGAGTACCGCACCTTTTGTTCCGAGCGAAATCTACTCTCGGCTTAATCGAACTAAATTTCGTTATATCTCAACATTTTGCACGCAAAATTTTTGATTCTCGAAAACGTTACAGAGAGACACTATGAAAAAACGAGTATGACGCCATTAACGTGATTTCTGATCTCTCCTTTTGCTACAATTGTTCTCCGTTACTTTTGCAACACTCTGTAGAGAACGGGTGTAATATTCGGGAGGGGTAACTCACGTTAGTAATATTACACAGTGAGCCTAAAGTGGGGGCGAGAGGGCCGGTGAGCAATGGATCGTCGACCCTCGCAGTCGACGGTTAACGTTCGGGCGCCTCATATACCTACGTAACGGTAACGCATGTCGAAAACTCTGGACTGACAAAGCGCCAACCTTTGTGCCTTTCGAGAAAACTGCATGGAAATTGTCGAGAATACGTGTATATTGTCAAGTGAAATCATAGTTGGTAGATAATTAATACCGCGTTATAACTTTATCGTAATGGTGACAATTATATTACGGGGGTACTAGGAAAAAAAACAGTACAAACTGTCGGGTACGCGCAAAAAAAGGATGACTTTTATATACCCATACATATAAATAATATAAGTAGTATTTATAACGTCGAACGTAATTTGACAACCGTGAAAAAAGTGATAATAAGATTAATTAAAAAGTATTCTTGAAATTTTTCAGTGAATTCAGTGTACAATTGATGTCGTTAAAGGAAGTATCGGGACTTTTCTACCATATAAATTCGTATCGCTTTTGAAAAATAGCCCATACAAAATATTTGTTAATGGAGTATGTGTGTTCAATGTTTCATATTACAAATATCGTAAAGTTAACACGTGTTCGGAATCGAACTGGAACTCGAAATTGCCGCGGGAGGAATCGAAGGGCGTTGTTGACAGGAACATTCCCAATTTCCTCATGGGGAAAACCGCGTAATAGGTCCCCATTGCTAGTTACTGCACGCATACTACAATCGGCTACGTGCTGACTCAGGTGTTTCGTAACTGCGGTTTGGACTCCCGAAGCAGCGATCGCCGATCGATTAGTCACAACATGCTAATTCCGCGATGAACACTGATCAACAATTTCCACCTCTTGCGGTACACGATGACAAAATGGAGCATCGAGAAACTGATGCGACGAGTGTCAGAAGAAATAGAATCCTCGCGAAATATTATTTAAAATAACATCTTATTATGATTCGATGAAAATTGAAAAAGATATTATATATAAAAAGCTGAATTTTCCAATGTCGCAACTTTAGAATAATTTAGTATCTTTATAGAAATAATAATCGTAATAGCTATTGTGAACGAGAAAACGAAAGGAGTTGATGAAATAGAATCGTAATAAAAATATTTACGATTAATAAATTATATCAATTATATATATACACACACGCGAATCATGAGTGAAAAGGACAGAAAGAAAAATTCATGAAAAATTATTAGAACTTGGACGAGAGGGAATCTATGGTGAGTAATTCCTTTCACTCGTTGAAAACTTACTTGAAATCGATAATCCCGTGATCGACACTTTATTCATTCGTTTCTCGATACCTTATCATTAATGATATATTAAAAAGAAAAAAAAGAATGAAACAAAAATTATCTAGGATAATATTTTCAATCGTGAACACACACGCGCGCGCACACACACACACACATATACATATACACACACACATATATCTCGTAGAAGGTAATTCGTAATCATAACTTTTCCTACGCCATATATATAATTCCAATAAAAATATATTAATAATGTCAATGATATTGTTCTTTGTTCAACTGTTATTCTCGGGAAATAATATATAATATCGACTAATCGATATTATCCTGCCGGACGGCACTCGAGGTAACGCTTTGCTATGATTTAAATTTACAAACATAAAAAATGTGATGTTTTCACGGTGAGGATTTCGGAAAATAAACCTCAGCCGTACCGCGAAAGAATCTCGGGAAACCATCTACTCGGAAGAGGCGCGCCGTTTGTTTGAACTCTCGCGCCCAGTTCGCGCACTTCAAAGACGCCAATGTTTGCTATTTTTCCTGCCTAAAAGTTCATTGTAACCATGGTGCGCGATATGTCACTTTCGATATTAAAAGAAGCAACATAAAAGAACGCAAAGAAGCAGAAGAACGGATAACATACAATTTATACGTAGAAAGTGGAACAACGATAAATTTGGACAAGCATGAAATATAATGTAGATTTTGGAGGAAATTGAATGTTGTATATATAAAAGCGACGATTTTTTTTAAATCGATGAAAATAAAAAACACGATTATTGATTCGGATTTCCTTCACCCTTTTAAGTTAAATATCTTTAATTTAAAGAAATTGCGCATAATTTAGAGAGGATATTATTATTTACTCTGAGAAAGCTTAGAGAAAGCAGTTTTAAGTGGGAAAGATTATACTATACGAAGTGCTTTTTTACAAAGGATTGGAAATTGAAAAAAAACGTGTTTTTGACCCGCGGGTCCTTTGTCCGTTTATAGCCTTCCTGCCATACATTTACGATCCACGTCATAAAAACTCGAGGAACCTTCCTGTTCCTACCCTCTTGTGAGTCACTCGTTGTTCCACGTAGAGAAATAGACGAGGGCAAGGAATACACACCCTCGTTTCATCTTGACAGCTTCCATACATTTCATCACGATTTTCATTCGACGCTTGAGACTTTTCCATTCGACGCTTTTCCATTCGACGCTTGAGACTTTTCCATAATACTTGCTTACATTTTTTTTTTATGAAAAAAAAATTGTAACAGCTTTAAATTTGTCAGAAGAACCAACAATCATTATACGTTATTATATTCCTGAAATTTTTACATTTTAGCAAATTATGTATTATTCTGACAAATTTAAAGCTGTTACAATTTTATATATGTATATACACACACTAAAGATTGTACAAAGAGAATATATATATACTAAATACTACACAAATAGAATAATATATAATTCGCTAAAATGTAAAAATTTTAGGAATATAATGACGTATAATGATCGTTAATTCTTCTGACAAATTTAAAGCTGTTGCAATATATNATATATATATATATATATATATATATATATATATATTTATCGCGTAACTTCGGAGTATTACTGTATATATACAGGGTGAGAAATTTCAAATGTTATTGTATCTCAAAGGGGGCACAGTTTGATAAAACAAAATTTGATTTTAGGTGGAGGCTCCAAGGTGAAATGAAGGTCAAGGTGTTTTTTTTTTTAATGGAACTCTATTATTTTAAACCTACATTTGTAGTCCTTGTCACGACGAATACAATGATATTACATACACACACACGCACACACACACACACGCGCGCGCGCACTTATATATGATATCATGCATGATATCATAAAAATGAAGGTAGAGAAAAGAAGAGAAAAAAGGAGTTGAGAATAGACATTCTAGATAACAAGAATGGCGGTGAAAGCTGCCTTCCCGATGCGTCGCGTCGCGTTATGTTGCGTCGCGTCATAACGGCGCCTGTGCTTGGAATCGTACTATGGTGTTCTGCCTTTTACCAAGTACACTAAAAATCGATATCTATACCATCCTGCAAATCTTTAGACCAAGATACACGATAGCGACTACATTAGAAAGAATTTGTTATATGAATTTTGGCACATAATCGAAATCTCGTTATCATATTACATAAAATTCGTACATAAGACGTGTGAACAACGTATCTCGTAACTGGGTGTATGACAGTTATACTTTCAAGAAGATATAAAGAGTATATGTAGATACACGTGTGTATGTAGATACACGTGTGTATGTATATAAAATCCATATATGCGGACAATTTAAAAAGTTCGCAGCTTACCATATAAAGGTTAGTATCGTGTTTCTGTTTTTTATCGCATCGTAGCGCCACATTCGCTTTATGAACAAGTGTGAAGTATTAAGTCAATTTGCTGAATTATTAGTTAGAAATAACTGTTTAAACAAAGTCACTTCAGTGCATTGTTAAAAATGGAGAAAATTGAACATCGTGCAGTGATCAAATATTAAAAATTTAAAAAGGGGAAAAGAGAGTATTGTAATCAGGTTGGCGAGTATTTAAATCTTATCTTATTGGATCTAATAAATCTTATTGGATAAAGTAATACACAAAATTGGAAAAAAAACGGAGAGCATCTTGGTCGCAATTTTTGTCCCACAATGGGATAAAAGCACTGAAACATCGCTGGACCAAGTATATTGAAATACAAGGGGATTATATTGAAAAATAAAAATAATTCCAAGAAAAAGTCAGTTTTTCGTTGTAAAATCGCGAGCTTTTCAAATTGTCCACGTAATTAAAATAATAATTAATTAATTAATAATAATAATTAATAAATTCTACATTCTTTCGAAAAAACAGAGGGTGCCGGTTGGAGGAAGCGTAATCGTGGGGGGTGGCGGAGGATCGGCCACCCCCCAAGGGGCGCAGCAAGGTAACCACAATCTCGTATATCGTGTGGTGGGTTCGCGACATCCAGGCCACCATCCGCACGTGAAGAAGTCCGACAGTTCTCAGCAAACTGAGAGCTCAGCCTTCAAACAACAGCAACAGCAAGGCTCGAACGGCTCTACGAGTAGTTCCAATAGCCAACAATGGAAAAAATATATCGAAGCCGGCGCCGCGAGGGATCGGGAGAGAGACAAGGAGGGCGCACCCCCTAGCCCTAGTCCCTCCAGGAGATCACAGGTGAGGTTTATTGAAAGAGAGAGAGAGAGAGAGAGAGGCCTTGCGTCTACGAATAATAATAATTATCACTGTTCGTGCTCTGTTATTCGGAACATTAACGATAACCGCTCAACTTCTGTCGCTAAATGCAGGATAAACATCGGAAACAGGCCATGGCCGAATATGCGAACGGCGAGAAACCGCAGAAAATTTCATCGAGTACGTCGACCACCAGCAGTAGTAAGGTTCGCGGAGTGCCGCAGAGTTTCGGCTACGTGAAAAGACACAGCGCCGGCACCACTCCGAGTCCGAACGGGGTTCAGAATGGTGGCAAGGATGCGACCAGAACGGCTCAAGTCAGCGCTGTGCCAAGGACCAAGGTGGTATTACTCGGCAATTAATCTTGCTTTTTTCAAATCGAATCGCTAAATTGCGCTTGATGAACGAACTAATAAATGAACACTCTTGGGCGTTCAGGTCAAAGTATCTGGCGGTACCCAGACGTGCACTACAGAGTTGCAGGCAAACTCGTCAGCATCCAGTCAAGGTCACCACTATAAGAGCTACAGTCTCACCGGTCCCAGCGCTAGTCAGCTCTCGCAGTCGGTTCGCGATCGTCTCATGCTGGGCTCTCAGAGTCTGCCCAAGCCCGGCAGTCCAGAATTTACCGCTCTCTTCGCGGCCGCTCATCATCGCGAGCGAGGTGCTGGCGCTGGGCCGACAAGCGCGTCTTTCTCACCCCGAGTGCTGAAACCGTCCGATGGTAGTCTCAGCGACACGTGCAGCAATTACGCTGCACCTGATCTTCAGGGCTACTATACGTCCAGCAGCCCCTACACCACCTCGTGGATGAGACACAGCAACACCTACACGCCCAGCGGACGATCACAAGGTAATTTTACTTTTTATATATCTTCGTATTTCGTCGTTTTGTGTTATCTCGAGACTGTCTTTTTCAGGGATGGGCTTATGCGAAGCAGACAGCGTAGAATCATTGGGCTCACATCGCGCGAGTCTGACGCACGCTCGCCTCCTGATGCATCAAAGAGACTCGACAGGATCTCCGGCACCGCCTAGATTGAACAGAAGCAACTCCATCAGGTCAGTCAATTCTGTCGTGTCTCGCTCAGCAATTTGTATTTTGTCGGCAATAGGTTCTCGAGTCAGTAATAACATATTTCAACTGATGCAACAATCAAGGATTATATATGGGATTTACAACAGTAATATTTTTTATTGTAAAACTATTATTTCTGAGCTCTATGAATATTAGCAATAAAATCGAATATCCGATATCTTGAACTTTACTGAATAAAGCATTGACATTTTTAACGCGTTAAATACAGTTTTGCATTTTATACAGTCTCTATCTATATTATTAGACGCACTTTAATTTTTTTACATCTCATTGACTTCCGAGGACCAACTTTATAATACGGCTCATGTATCGATCGAATCATGTTAAGGAACCATTATTCTATAAAAGGTATTTTTTATAATGTATTTTATAATGTATGTTATAATGAGCTTAAACATGTATGAACCCGCGCTAGTTACATCGTTGATAATAACGAGAACAGACGTGCTTTGCTTACTAACAAATTCCTTGCTTACTAACAAAAAATAAATTTTGATGTGAAAAATATTATTAATATTGTTTACAAAAATTATGGATAATACAAGTGATTTGACACTTCAGAAGGTTGTAGAGGTAAAAACGCTGTTTGACATCGAAAATGATTCTAATAGAATAAACATAAAATTAATAGCTTTTTTTCTCTTCCTAATCTGTATTCTATTACAAAATCAAAGTACGTCTAATAATATGGCCGAAGACTGTATATTTATATATATTTTTTTTAATATTTGCCGGAGGATTGAAGATTTTTGTTGCATCAATTGTTTATTGATATACGTTTAATGTTTGACACAAAAGTATATTGGTCGCGTTCGAGGACTCCATTGAGAATCCAATTGTTTCGATTGTAAATATTGATACAATACGTATAGTTGCTGCATGCTTAGAGAATGTCTTTGGCATATGCAGTTACTCGATCGACGAGCAGTTTTCTCTATCCGGCTGTTTCTCTTCTGTCTGACTCACTTTTCACGAATAATCGATCCGAAATATCGTGAAATAACGCAGGACAATCTGATTGACCGTTTTAGCCATCTGCGGGACAGGACATTCCCAAGGTAGTGCGAAAGTGTCTAGCGTACACACGACGACGAGCTCATTTTCCACGCATAAGTATCAAAAAGACGTGATCAGTAGAGTCGTCGCGTACACACATATACACACATACACTTATACGTACACGCTCGAGAGCCGGTCTCGCACATATATTCGCGAGTCTCTCTTGATCCTGAAAGAATCCTTAGATTCGAAGATTCTTCCCGCGAGATTCTTTGTCATCTCGCGCGTTGAATATTCCATTTTAGGAGTAGAAACACTGAGAAATTTTGAAAATTGAAATCTCAGTTCTTTACACAAATTTAAAATCCAAAAATTTCAAAACTTTGGATCCTCGGATTCTCTTCTTTAATTCCCAAGAGTTAATTCACGCAATCACGCACACACCGTATTCACCGAGTGTACTTCATGCGTCGTACGACTAGAACTATCATGTATTGAATTGTTCGGAAAATTTGTAGTGATCTTGTTACCGAAAACACAAATGTGATATTTATATATTTATAGATCTTTCTCTCTCGATTAGTTTAATTAAAAATTTCATTTTTCCGAATTTATCTTTAATAACTAAAAACTGGGGCCCAACTGAACTTGCCTTTTCCAAGACTCTATGATAAAAGTTTCACCGTAAAGATTCCTCCTGTGTGTAGGAATCGAAATAATCAGAGCGCAAAACTCGAACAAATACAACAATTACAAGCGCATATATTTCCGCCGGGTCTGCTGTCATCATTATCTTTAGAAAATCACTATTGACGTTCCAAACAGACCAATACATACTGTGCTAATCGTTATTCGTACGGCAGATTTGACGTTGTATATTGTGCCAAAGTTCGTCATTCGATCGTGTTGCTTGTGTACAGCTGCATGCGCGATGCTTCATCGATATTCCAGGCCAACCAATCGACAGTCATTCGCTGTGTATTGATTCATTCTGTTATTTGTCACACGTGCGTAATCGTTAGAAATAAATCACACAACTCTTGAGATATAATCTAGTTTACGATTGAATCGCTGGTGAAAAGAAACTAAAACGTTAGACCTGCGAGAGACTCGACACCGTTGATTTCTCTTATATCTCTTGTTACGCGTATTCAGCAAAGAAAGCAAAGAAACTTACAAAAATTTGGTCTCTTCGGCCTCTTTCGATTCCTTCGCAATTTAATCGGCGATGAAAGAAAGCGTCCCCCAGGCTGAAAGACTTTCTCTTCGGAGTCTAGCTTTAGAAGAATTTTACATGGAAAGGCCGCGTGGGGGATCTAGAGAACTGCGCTTGTATTTTCACAGATCCACCAAGAGCGAAAAGATGTATCCGTCGATGCTCGCACGAGGAAGCGGCGCCTCGTCGTCAGTGGGCGAAGAGGTCGGGATTGGGATCGGCATGGGGGTCGGTGTGGAGCCGTATTACAGCGTTCCCGTGGGATCGGCGGGCTGCACAGGCCAACACTGGTCTCAGCCGACATCACCGACGCCTACGCACACCTCGCGCCAACCCCCGAACCTGTACCAGCATGTACACAAGGACGATGACAGTGAGTTCGACATTTGTGTCACTAATCTAGGATTTCCATCGTTGGTCTTTTCATCAAATCCTCTCGCGAGAAATGTTTATTTAAAAGAGAAATGTTTCGCCGATGAATCGCCAGATTCCCGAGATCACGTAGGCTATTTGTTAATGTTAAACTCGCACAGAATCCAAGATGAAGTTAACGTTAAAAACGCGCTATAATGAAGGGTTGTCGTGGTTACTTTCTTCTCAGTTCACGGCTCCTCGGTATCACTGGTGTCGACTGCGAGCAGCCTTTACAGCTCGGCCGAGGAAAAGCAGGCGCACGAGTTGAGAAAATTGCGACGCGAATTGCTGGATGCCCAGGAGAAGGTGCACTCACTGACTAGTCAGCTCTCTACAAATGTGAGTACTTTATCTTTGCACGCATATTACAATTACCTCCGCTGCCATAACTCGGCTCCTTTGTTTCTCACAACACCTGTTATTTAAGTTTAAATTTTACACACGAACGCTTGACTTTGTCATTTCCACGAGTCGTGTTCAGAGCGTAGTATAAATAATAAGCCAATTGCTAATGCACGGAAAAAACTAACTCGATTATGACAACTGAAAATATTCAGTTAATTGAGTTTCGGTTACAATAACATGTAGCCTTTTTTTACTAGCTGAAAGACTGTTTACATCAACAAATTCTCTTGGTTCGGGGAACCGAAATTTTCCGTTCCGTTAAACTATTCGGTTACCTAAACCGAGAATGCGAAGCAACATGTGCTGCCGTTATATTCGACATACCAGCAGCGTTAGTGATCCTGCAGACTAAGGCGATAGTCTCGGAATCAAGGAGTTTTAAATTCCACTAGGGAAAAAATAATATTTTTGTCGGAATAGCAATATAATTTGGTTAAGGTTAATTGAGTACAATTGTCCGAATAGCGGAAGCATTCTATAGGGATTTTTCTGTTTCTACAATCGAGTTTTCATCTAGTCCCAAACAAATAGAAAATTTAAATTGTCATAACCGAAATACAGTTACACGAATTGAATTTTTTTTTCCGCGTATAATAACAATTATAATAACGTGAGCGGATATATCACGGCCGCAATCGAGACACACCGAATTAACCATGTGGAAACGGAATAAATTGGCGTGGGTAATTAGTCTTAATTAATCGACAATTATCGGAACAACAAGCCGGCTGTCCGGCCGATCTCTAACGACTTTGAATTCCTCTGAACCTGTTGCGACGATTTATGTGGCACGCGAACCTTTCCTCCCGGTTTCCCACCGAGCTTCCGTATCGAGTTCTGCGGTTGAGCTAAAGTAAAAATAATGTTTCATATGAAAATACATATGTAAAGACATATAGTATCGAAATATTCTTGATACATATCTCAAACGGCAAAAGTATTATATCGGAAATATTCCGACACGCGTTCGCAAGAGGTTGAACTGTCTCCGTAATGAGTAAAATTTGTCGATATCTGTCCAAATATCGGGAAAACACTGGAAACACCTCGTGTGAACAAACGAAAGTGTAGCTCTAGAAATCGCGCAGTCATTGGATAAGATGGAATATGTTTATCGTCTGCCTATGTCATAACACGTATCTCTCTAAAAAGGGACGTTTCTACTTGAAAATGAGCGCGCTACTCGACACGCAGTCGAATGGCCGCGGGACCATGAAGATAGCCACGCACACCAGCCAATAGGATCGAGCGTCGCTCGGGCCTCGTAGATCCCCCTGTACGTAGATCGCTTTGCGCGCTCAGTTCGCGTCGAGGCGCGCAGTGTGCCTGATTGTTTTGTGTGTTCTTGCTCTGTGAATCGACCGTGCTCCATCAGTGCCAGTGTTTTGTTCTCGATCGATATGATATGATCGATATGATACAGTGCACAGAATCGTGGTTGGATCGTGAGATTTCGATGGAGTGGATTATGAGCGTGAGAGTAATCGAATCGGAATCGTTGGTTTGAATCTATGTAAATTTTCCCGTTGCATCCCGAATTATCGGCAAATAGTATTGGGCCGATATCTTTTTCTGATACGTTATCGCGTGTTATCTAGTCAATGCACTCGATGCGATCGCCTTTTTATCTCTTATTAAACAGATTGCCCTTTCAACAGAAAAGTGAAAAAAAATGATTGACGCTTGTGCCACCCGAAGAGTTACTTTATGTAACTCTTATATAACTGTGTTTACGTTGCAAGCTTGTAATGTAATTTAAGTAGTCAACAGTTCTTATCAATAAGGAATGTGAAACCAGCAATATCTTACGTTATAAATAGTTTTTACTTACCTCGAGTAGTTTATCAGTCATTTCGGCATAACCGTGTCTTCGTAATATAATTTTATCGCATTAAATTAACAAACACATTTTTCTGAAATTTATTGACGGAGCAACAATGCCTTCTTCTGCCGTGCTCTTTCTTTCGAGCCAGGAAATTGAAGTAAAAACTATACAAGGAAATTAAAAGTCTCTACACGTCCGATATAGTTGAATAATGATTATATTAAAAAAAAAAAAAGAAACGATCTCATTGAATTTCTACAAACAAAACACGGATTCTTGAGGCAAGATTCGCTTTACACTAGATGCCGGCTCGCCTTCATCTCGCTGAATATCGCGATTCTCTAAGTATGCCACATTTCTCTCGCGTTACCTTTACAACACGGTAACCTCTTTGCGATTTTCAGTATCGAGGATGCCCATCCGCAATGAAATCGATCACTGTGAAAATTCGAATTTACATATGAGAATCTTTTTCGCGTTCTAGTTTCAACTGTTACGCATTATAACTGCAACTAATATTGTTTTATTTTATTTTGTTTTACTCGAGAA
The DNA here is from genome assembly GCF_001313825.1 of Dinoponera quadriceps. NCBI lineage: Eukaryota > Metazoa > Arthropoda > Insecta > Hymenoptera > Formicidae > Dinoponera > Dinoponera quadriceps. The sequence goes on along the minus strand of NW_014557037.1, from coordinate 166,091 downwards.
GAGAGCGCACAGATTGGTCCGTTCTCGCAGAAATCGCGACTTTGAATTGTTTGGATTCATTAATTAGTTAGCATTAGCCAAGTGAAAAGTTATTCTAAACAAAAAATAAGATTATACCGTCATCATTATGTTCCATTACACTCTGGTGTATCCAAAAAATGTATTTCAATGATGCACTTGTAAGAAAGGGGCCTCGTGGAGGCCATGATATCGTGTTCATCGCACTCTTTGATGCACGTATGTACGTATATGGAAGAAATAGAGGGAGCCCGTCGTTTCTAGGAGTCGTGGATTTTTGCGCGTCGTTTAGTTCGCTGTTTCATCGTGCATTCCCGTCGCGTACACCGTCGTCGTCGTCGTTGTCGTTGTAAGCCATCTTCTTCCCGATCTCTCCTCTCCCCTTCTCTGTACCCGCATCACTCTTTCGAACCCTATCGATTGAAAAAATCTCGCAAACATCGCCACCGTATGCAGTTATTGATACGTGGGAAATGTCACAGTAAATGCCTCGGCAAGAATCGAAAGCGATAAATAACTTTCGGACTAGTTAAAGCAACGCGTGCTGTTCTTTTTCTCTTATTAGCTCATACTAAGAAATGTTAAGATCACAAGACACGAACAAAAACACCGCTCCGTTTTGTGCATTCTTTGATCGTGAAAAGAAATCGGATCTTGTCGCCAAAAGTCTCGACGCTAAAATACGGCTGTAGTTTTAGAAGCGATATCCTCACCGTGGAATCACATTCCCGGTTGAACAAATCGCCGTCGGGAATTTACGAAAGCGATTAGGAAACTGAATACTCGACAACCAGGGAAGCAGTTGCGTGAAAAGATTCGGCGCACCTTGTTGCCGATCCCTGTGAGACATTGTCGAAAGAAGCGTGGAGCCGTCGACAATACGAGCCCCGCGATTTATCCGCTTTGTGCAAAAGTCCGAGAATGCCCGAGATTTACAGTCCCGTGTGTAACCCCGCGATTTACGACGATAACGATCGATCTTTTGTCTCGCCTTGAATCATCCTGCGGGAGTATCGTCCGCCACGGTCTATATCGGGATTTCAATTATTCGATAACAATTCAATCTTCATAAAAAAAAAAGAAAAACAAGAAAGCTTAAACTGCTATGTTATTTCCGATCCCCCCCCCCTCCTTCCCCCCTTTATGCTTGGTCAGAGCATCTTGTGGCGCAGCAGTGTTTCTCGATCCAGATAATAAGCAAGATCAATCCTCGTTACGTAATTAGAAACAGAGAGATCATCCATAATCGTTGAAAACGAGCCGGCTAACGGGAATATATCACCGGCCTAGATATCTTATGTGTATACATATGTATACGTAGATATATCCTATTAGCAATTCTAGCTCGTGACGGCATTTTTCTCGCGATATTCATGATCAACGCGCATACTGTTGTGATTAAACCAACGATACAAATCTCTCTCGTTTTCTTTTACTTCATTTACATCTGGCCACACTTTCAAGTTGCACATTAACGTTGTTGTCGAAGGCATTAAATTTTGCTTTATTTTGAGAAGGAGAAAGAGAGAGAGAGAGAGAGACTCCTATATTTAATAAATTTCGTTTAAATATTTTTTTCCTCATCTTTCTCTAACTTTTCTAAACATCCTTCCAAAATTTTAAAATTCGGAAACGGCGTTTCACTAAACGATTAATCAATGTTACATCACATTCATAATAAGATTCCTCAATAATCATTTCTTCGTATCTCCCAAATTCGAATACACTATAATTCAATCGCGGATCCGTCCGTCACCTAGTTAGTAATTCAGGCGCGCATCGGGCTCCTCTTTCTTCTTCTTTCCACACTTCTACGCATTCGATCACGCGACGCATACATTTCCATTAATTAATTTGTACTCTCGAACTAACCGCACCCATACTGTGCACGCCACGACATTATAAAATAGCATATTAATCATCTCGACTAATAATATTATTGGTTTAATTAGATTGAAATATTAAAGATCAACTTGGTACTTAAGAAAAATGTTTATATCCGTTTAATGTGATAATTTTCAAAAAAATATCGAGTCGCCAAATATGAAATTTTTCATCGGGCGTCGATATTTTTATGTGAATCCGTCGAATACTTAATACATTGTCAGTCATCGTGAGGGGAAAGAGAGGCACTCTGGATACATACGTACACGTTACTCGTACGATTCATAAACTTGAGACGAAAGACAGTCTACACCAACCAAGAGCACGCGTGGGAGTTCCGTTAATTCGCAGGACCCGCGAGTGGGAGCGAACTCATTGGCGCGTCCAGTCATAAACTGCAATTATTATTATCCTCGTCCACCCGCGAAACGATATCCAGCAGTCGCGAATGTGCGCTCCCCCTCTCTCTCTCTCTCTCTCTACCAGTCGTAGATTTTCAAAAAAAGAATCGGCAAGCCGTTGTTTTGTCCTTTCTCTTCTTGTTGGTCCTAACGACGTTAGATCCTGCGCCATTGGTCCCCAAGAATCTGGCCCGGATCCTGTGGCCTCTTGTGACGAGGGTACGAATTGTCCCTTTTATCGACACTTTTCCCTAACGTTGAAAATAACGTGAATGATACTTGACTCAAAAGACAGACAGAATTCTAGATGAATAATCTTGACGGGCTGACTAACGCGAAACAAAGACGAAAGGAAGACAGACAAGATTTACAAAGGCGAACGTGCACTCAAGGCGGTCAGCTAATGGCCGATATTAAGAGGAGAGACAAAAGACGAAACAACAGCGTGACTTTTAATAAGCGAGATCGCGGGATTGGTCGACTAGTTGGCTCCAATCAAGTCCCGGGGTCTCCACATCTCCTCGGGGCCTTTGGCCGTGTCCAGACGTGTGCGTCTGTGTGCTGGCCCCATGAATTAAGCTCATCAGCTTCACACGATGAATTACTATTATCGTTACATTTGTCGCTCTCGCTCTCTGAATTTCCTCCGCACTATCTTATCATCGACTTCTTTATGCCGCCGATGCGCGCGCGAGAAAAAAATCAAGACGCACCCGAGAGAGAATGCATTTGTATGCACACGTACAAACGTCGCTCGTTTCGCTAGTGACGTACACCAATTTTACATTCCATCCTGTTGACGGAACTTGCAAAATCGACTGAATGACGTTTTAACCGCGATTGACCTTGACTAGAACAATCGACTTCTAGAAAGAAGAAAAGGACAGAAATACGCACGTTGCGTAGCTAAATCATTCATTGATCGCTCGAAGCCTGCTCGAAGCGGAATTTATCATCGTGACGATATTGCGTCACCCAGAAGTAACCTATCATGCAAATTTCACATAAAAATTTCATGACTGCGATATATTGTCTCGAGATTTAATAATAACGAACGATAATATACAGTGGCTAAAGTATTTGCCGGTATTTCACCTTTATAAAAGGAAATTAATATGCAAAAACATCCGATTCGATGTTTCTCTATCTAGATATTTTCTGATATATTTTTCATGTATCAAGAGTTTAACAGAAGTTAATTAAAACATTTCTAGCTGAAATCTAAAGCTGAGATCACGTACCGTTACGATCGTATCGATACGATCGGAGAGGCGTGACTTTTCGGTCGCCCTTGCACATCGATCATCGATTGAAAAAGCGGAAGACGACGGGACGAAGAGGCAGGTTTTTTGCACAGATTTCGATTCGATAAATTCCGATTTGCTCTGCTTGTACCGCGGGATCGTCGACTCGTCGTCTATTTGCGGTTTCTTGCCACTTGCAGCAGTAGGTAGTACCGGTGGCATTCGGTGGCGGAGCACACCACTGTGATTTATGACAGTGGTTTTACCCGACGGGTTCTCTTAATCCTGTACGGCATCCCTCTGCGTTTTGACGTTTACGTTGAGTCGCGATCCGTCGTGATACGCCGTGATACGCCGTGATACACCATGATACTCCGTACTTATCGTGCTCGGAAGACAATAAATCGCGCGTTAATAATGAACTCCGCGCGCCTAATCTGTTCCCTGTCACTTAGATAAAATATTACGACATCTTTAAAGGCGCTTAAACAAAACACCAACGATTGTTCTATGATAATACAAAAGTTACGACTAACCAATTATATAGATAATCATGGAATGATAATCAGATTTTTCGCTGCTCGGACAACAATCTGCCGGTCTCACGCGAAATCGCTATTCCGACGAAATAATTGCAGACTCTCGGCAACGACGTAATTCCTCGACACGCGGCACGCGTCGCGAAAGAGTTCCGCGATTTATTTTTGGGGCATGACGAAAGCGTGCACGTAATTGCACCATGTTGATTATCCAAGTGCGAGAGCATCCATATCAAATAAAGATGCAACCGCGTGCAACGGAATTATTGGGCTTTTTGAGTACTTAGGAAAACCCCGCAATTTCTACCTTGCATATATCCCTTCAACTTTATAAACATGCAGAAAAGAAGTAGCATTCTAACGAGGTAAGATGCTCGTAACGTATCGACGTTCCCGTCGATATTAATATTTATGAGCCAATCATAAAGAATCACCAATCGAAAGAGAGAGAGAGAGAGAGAGGGAGGAGTAAAAAAAAGACAGAGCGCACCTGCGTCACGTGTGTGTGTGCACGCGAGGGACAAGGCCTCGTGGCCGCGGGCACGGTTTTACGACTAGTAAGAGGGAAGGGGGGGAAGGTACGCGAGACGGGGAGCTTCCTTCGTGCGGTACGCACGTGATGTGCGTGTCCGACTTTTATTTGTCTTTAACGACCGCTATCTTGCACTCGCCTGCTTTTCTCTTTTTTCTCCTTCCTTCCTACCACGCGCATCACATCTTTTCTCACAAAGGATAAACTTATACATTTTGTCTCGCTACTTACTGTATCTACAGAATGAGTGAAAACCACGTTCGTCTTTCATTTTCATGCGACATCGTTTGAAATGGATGACAAATAAATACTATCTTCTCTCCTTTTCTACCTCGAATATATAAGCGCGACTGCTCATATATTGTACAAGTATCGATTCGTTATCGCTCGACTATGAAATTTCTTCTTGTAAAATTAAAATTACATCGTTTAATAATTTATGAATGAAATTTGGCGAAAACTGTATTCTTGCTCATCTTCCAAGATCCCTGATTGTCCAGGTATTGGTCGGCTCGATTTGCATCCCGGAAGCTGCTGCGCTCGAGAGATTACCGCGGATATCTTGTAGCCGTGCAGTAAAGTCGAGCGCAAAATGAGAAATCGTAAAGGCAAAATGAACCACGTTGAAATAGAGAGTGGAGGAAGAGGGAAGGACGGTAGGGGGCTTAATAACCGCTAATTATCGGACGGCGAAAGGTCCGCCAATAACTGGACTTTTCTACTTGCAATTCTTTACGCACGAGCTGCGCATTTTCTCGCTCTCTCTCTCTCTCTCTCTCTATATATATATATATAGGCATTTATATATATAGGTATTTACATACCTATTCGGTTACGGACCATTCGATTCGCCACGCGCAAATATTGAATGAGGAAATATTCAAGGAATGCAAGTGTTTCAAATATACGAGATGTTAAAAAAAGCATTCAACATTCATATGATAGATAGCACACACCATACTGCATAAAAAAATCTTAGTAAACATAGGTCGAAAACTCAATCGTTTCTAAGATATAAACAATTTTGTATTATATTTAATAATTGGTATGATGACTAACTTATTGGCTTCCACATGTCGCATGCGACATGAAAAGAGAGAATAGTTTTTCCATATCTTTATTTCGATATTTGCAGATATTCTAAGTGTCCTCCTTCCATTTCTATACACGTCTGGCATCTTCTTACAAAATCGCGAACTATATAAATGATAACTGAACGATTGTCGGTGAAATCTCTAAAGTATAAAGTCTAAAATATATGTGGAAATTGAATGAGGACATTCAGAACGTGGTTTGTAAATATCGAAGTAAATCTGCACGTTGCATGCGACACGTGCAATAAATCAGTCGTGATACCAATATATAAAATTGTATCTCATAAACAATTGAGTTTTCGACCTATGTTTACTGAAACTTTCTTACTCAATATGTGTATTATCTACTATAAGAATACTGAGTGCCTTTTTAACACCTTAAACATAAAAGGAATGCTATTCAATTAAACCTTTGAACGATAGGTCGACAGGAAACTACGGTGTTTTTATTTTGTAACTCTACGAACTACAATAGCCGAGTTACCATAAATGCTTGCTGAACTTATCGATTCTATTATTTATTATTGATGTATAAACGATATCAAATCCGAAATGAGAATAAATGTGAAACTACCGAAGAAAAATACAGATAAATCTTGAAAAATGTCTTTTAGTGTGTTTGGTAAAAAATTTGCATGGCAAAAAAATTATTGGGATTCTTTGTAAAAATTAATTTTGCTTCATTTTCTTTTCATGTATTCTGATTTTGTGGCACGGTCGGCCTCACAATAGCGATCACGAAGAGTTCTCTTTTGCCCGTGGCTCTTGAGCCGTGTCGACCTCGTCGTTTCCCAACGGAGGGCCATATATTATTCGCAGGACGTTTCACGTCCGTCCGAGTATCCTTCCTGCGCAACGTTAATTGAATCGTGCGCGTTTCGAAATGCCGGTAAATAATATAATTGCCCATTTCTGCATATGCATGTGCGCCGGTCTGTATTGTCCCTAAAGAAAGAGTCACGTCACGCTGGAGTTGGAAATGCAGAGATCTATATTGCTTCTCCTCATTCTGTTCTTCTTACTATATTGAGATAAAAACATAGTTATTTTCGGGGACAGCAAATCTTTTTTTATTTTAATCACAAAAATAGTAGTAGCAACATCTATGTAAGGTTATTATCACTAACACTGTAGTAAAAGTGTACTATAAAAATAGTTCTCCTGACTACTTTTGGTTAAAATGAAGAAAAGGATATTGTTGTCCCTGAAAATAATTATATTTTTCTCTCAGTATATAAAAGACATATAAAAAACTGAATATCTCATCGTGCTGATGCGATTAAAGGAAAAATAATCACGAAAACGGTATGGACTTTTGAAAGTCAGCCTCTTCAAAAATATTTATCGACAATTTGATATGTCGTCACATCCATCATCTCATTACTGCTCATTTACGCCTGTAAGCGTAGTAAATCGTTTGTAATGTCCCTCGCTATATTATACGCGCCTACGAGATCTACGAGCCGCATTAAGACTGAAAAAGTGAGCGATGGTCGGTCGACTTCATACTAACCGATGAGATGAACTTTGATTACGTGAAGAACAACGTGTACACAACGTGCTCCCTCGCGTTGCACGCATGGTTAATAAGTAAATTCAAACGTGTAGTAAAATAGTGTTTATGCTAATCGTTCGCTGCGACGCCACGACAGATGACGAAAAGAACTTTCGGGATGTTTCATTCCACATCACAATGACGTAACACGTCTTTAAAATGAAAAAACTCCCAACTTATATCTATGTGAACCTTTCTTTTTAGTCCAAAGATATTAGTTGGCAGAAAGATAGAGTGTATTTCTTTAGCCGTTATCCTGCAACTTTTCTAATATCCAATGTGACACAAAATCTGAATTTTGAAATAAATATGCAGAGAGAGAGGAAGAGTAGGGGAAGGGGGAATGAGTTCATACACACACATCGTATAATTGACGGGCGACTGATTATCCGTATGACTACCCATCAAATTACAAGTTCACGAGCGCAATAACGTAAATTAATCGATTCGTTAACATTTCCGCCTGATGTAATTTTCATAGAGCACTGCCTGAATTTCCACTTTATCGAGCGATTCAATTAGCCGTTACGATATATATGAAATGTGATCGCTTCGCTTCGTTTAGTTGAAACATCACGACACTCGATATCGCTCGTGCCTCGCCAGATGGTCTTAATTATTACTACGCGTTTCCGATGCGCATCTTGAGATGATGTTGCTGCCAGAAGACTCTTTATCGCGCCACACTCGTCACTCGCGATAAGTCAATACGCGTCGGATGATTCCAGGTCGATCTGGGTCATCGGGTCTTATTATAGCATCTGCCTTGGGCGAGCGTTAATCCTCCCGTGGTTCATCGAATGATGAATCCTTCAATTCGGGCGAATCTTCTTCTCTATTATCGTCGTCCGACGCATTTCATCTTGACATATTTTAACTTACACATTACAACGTTATAATATGAACAAATAGAATGCGAACAGCCGTAATGTAAATACTTATTCATACTGGGATTTTCCTACTCACTCCTCTCGAGCAATTAGAATCCCGAGAGTGTTTAGTAGAGTTGGAGAATGTTACGTCATCGAGAGCCTCGAGACCCAATTCCGTTATCAATCCTGCTGTTACAACAGCTGCTGTTAGGCACGACCTCACATCTGTGATCTCCTCGAAACTGCCAGGCGATGAAATAGCATGAGTCAGTGTTGGTCAGTATCCCATCGTGTCGGTAAAGTGAATTTTCAGCGCGTGTTTAAAAAGGCGATTATTTGCCAAAATCTGATCGTTGAAAGAAAATTCATCCGCGAAAAGAGAGTGTAAATAACTGGTATCAGAGGGATTAGCTCGCCTTTGCATCTATTCCTAGATGTATCGACACATATCCAAACGAACGATTCCGAAACGCAAATAATGAATTATTCATATAGAAATTCCGACGTCAACTCGAATCGACGAAACTTTACCTGAAACTATGCCAAGGACACGAAGATGCATCGAAAGATCGCGATAATTGAGTAACTTGAAAATTTCGCATCTCTATGAGGTAATACACGCGTTTCGATGCAGTCAACCGAGACACTTCTCAAAATGAAAGAACAAAACGACGCGCGTTTCTCTCTCGGAAACGTGTGAAGCCCCAGAGAAGTTGTTCGCATGCTACATCTTGCTCGCGATGTGCGCGTCTTTACACGTCTGTTCTCCGCGCGAAAGGGACAGAATTCCTGATGTGTGTTCGCGTCGCGTGCACGACGGTTATGCGACCATAAGATCGCGCGGCAGGCCGCGTGCCGTCTACCGTTCCGACTCCGAGGAGTTGCTGAAGGAGGCAGGTGGCCCTTACGCTTTACCGCGCCTTTCCAACTTCCGGGTGGTCGGCGAGGACGCGCAGCAGGTGCCAAGGTGGGCTGACCTCGGCCGAGACCAGCCGTCGATAGAGAACTACGGGACCCTGCGCGTCGGCAAGTCACGAGATCTCCAGGAATCGCGAATAATCACTCTCGAGACATTCTCGAAGAGCGCCCTGCGGGACAGCAACTCGAGAAACGGCGCTCGCAACGACCTAGTCGAGGAACGTACGAGGGAAGCGTGTGGAAAGATCGATCGCACAAAGGATCACCGAGCCACCGATGACAATTATGGATGGAAGCCTCAAATTCGTTACGACTGGAAAGAGTTACGCGCCGACGACCGGCAAGTTTACGAGACGACGCGGAACGACCTGGTTCCTACCCTGAAGCCCTTCTGCGTCGTCGGTAGAACCTCTCGAGAGAACGATATCGATAGCAAGCGTTTGGATTTACGCGACAATTCCGTGGAAAATGTTGATAAGCGCTCGACAAAAGGTCTCCGAGACAATCGCGTTCCGGCGAACGATGGCGGCTCTGACAAATTAACGAGCGGCCGAGAGCTGCGGAATGTCAAGAATGATGTTACGAGCAGCTCGAAGAGTAATTCGAGAAACGAGCCTTCTAAAGAACGAGGGCTACCCGTTTACGCGGTACCGTTTACCAAGTCCAGACGGGAACGTCGAATGGTCGTTTCGGACAGTAATTACGTTCCCAGCGGCGATCTCTATCGCACCACGGCCAAGTATATTGAGGACATTAACAGAAACCTCGCGGAGATCGACAAGAGCTACGAGCAGCTGAAGACGAATCCAAGAACGTACGGCGTGATCAACAAAATCGCCAAAGACGCGTCGACAGTGGATGCCGAACGCAATCTCTTTGGCTATACCCGCAAGAGGGACATGGCGCCCATGCCGCCCATTGTCGTCAGCGCCGACGTGGACGACACGGTTGTCGAGGACAACCTTCGCAGGCCAAATTCCCGAGGTAAGCTACCACCCAAAGTGCTGCCTAGATCCTCCTCCATCGAGAACACGTCCAGACACTCGACTGGATCCACCACCGCTTCTTCCAGCAAATCCACAGAATCCTTATACGCGATCAGCGAATCCTTGACGGAATCGTCGAAAACCGAGGAAACTCCTCGGCAAGAATCGGATCCAGCCTGGACTTGTCAGCTACTGAACACGTCGGAAAGAGGTATCTCGCAGACTCGCTATCTAAAGGACGGCGGAGATACCCCAGCTGAGAGCGGGATCATCGACGTGAAACGCGGCGATCGGAGCGCCGAAAGCGCAGAGTCCAAAGACGAGACGTCCTCGACGGATGACGACCCTTCGAGGACTCGTCCCGCCTCGGAGCGATTACCGGTCACCAGTGCGATTCGCAGGAATCGCTCTCGAGTCGACCGAGAAACGGCGGACGGAAAGAGATCGGTCAAGCAGATGCGATCAGTGGAGGATCGTCGATGCGGCACTTTACCTTCGAGGAAACCCAGAATCTCCGCTCAGAGGCCGCTTCACAAGTCCAGCGAGGATATCCTCGACGGCGAGAAAACCTCCCGCGACCATTTGCAGCAGAGGTATTGCTCGAGCACTGTCGACGTCAGTCGCGGAGGAGCGAGCGTCGACGAGGACCGACGAGGTCCTGTTTACACGGTCGACGCCACCGAGATGATACTGAAGGGACAGCTGGAGCGATCCGGTTATACACGGGATTACTTTACCGTACATCATCTCTTCGACTCCGAGAAGAAAGAGGATAAAGTCCAACCGCACGGCGGTTTCGCCACTTTGCCCAGACGAGGGAATCTTTCGAAGGATCAACCCGATCCCGTCAGAAGATTTTCTGGAAACGGACCGACCCTGGAACCGCTCTACGAACACGCGGTTAGCGATCCAGTGAAACCACGAGGAATTCAGAACGTGATACCCTGGTGGGAGCTGGCCACTAGGAAGTACAGGCATCGCAGTTGCCCATCCTTGCAGGTAAATTGGGTTAGAAGCGGTGGGTCGCGCCAACCGGGGACAGTCGACAGGTGTGTCGAGATTGCGGTCGTGCCTCGCCTCGTCGCGAGTTTAGATCAATAGCTCCCAACGCGAGAGCTAGAAATGCAGGAAATTGATCGAGTAGGCGGATATTCTTTCTTTTATTTTCATTTTTATAACATTTATGACGAGATATTATAGTCAGTGAGAGAGGGTAGGGGAGGGGGGAGAGAGAGAGAGAATTCAATTCACGAGGTGCGTATTTTCACTTTCACGAATCCGCTCGTGTAAAGTGAAATCAGATGATATAATTAGAGGTACATCGCGATATCAGATTTTACGCCGCAAACATCGGTTCGTCATGTATGATGACGTTACGAGAGATTAATTTCACGAAACGGACAGTATGCGATAAATATGGCTTTTGCAGCATCTCATTGCTTCGGCAAGAGCCACGCGACAGCCTTCCCGCTAATCGACCTTCACGTGTAATCGCAACTCATCGAAACGGAAGATAAAAAGATATATTTCGCGCGTCGAATCGTCGTACAAATGGATCGATCCGACTGCAGTGACTCCGAACGATTATAGCAGTGCACCGATGTGATTTGTTCTGCCGCGGGAAGATAGGGCAATGTACGAGAACGGTCGATATAATCATAATAAATTCGATAATCAGCCCTCGTCGTCGAAATTGAATTCGTCGGTGCATTAGAAAGACGACGGCAACATAATGTAGCGTGGGTCGACCACTCGTGGTCTCGATTGAATAATTACGCGCGCATACTTCGGCGCTCTTTGTGATTTTTATTCTACACCGACAACGAGACTCTTGTCAATTGGAGTCGCAAATGTGACGTTGTGTGTGTCTCACGTAATCACGTAAATCACAGCAAATATAACTTACGCATATGCGCGCATATCGGTGAGAAATTCTGTTTTCTTTTTGTTTTCGTGTTGAATGTTTAAGTAAATCCCCTTCGGGATACCTTCAAATATTTTGGGACTTCAGCTCCGAGATTTTCCTCTCGAAAAGGAATTCCTTGAAAAAAGATATTTCCCTTGGAAAGAGAAGAAACATTTCTTAGAAACGTAGGTAGTCCTAGCGATACAATTTTCGTGAAACGACCCTACTTCCCTCACAGAGATTTGTGGTGGACCGTTGTGTCGTAGACTTTATTTTATAGTATTCCCACGCGGAACAGAGATTTATGCGTCTCTCAAGTTACATTTTCGGTCGAACACATTTTCCTATAGAGTTTTCGGACGAAATCCCCTCTCTGTTTTTCTTTCCTTTTTCTTATTTTTCTTTATAATCAATTATGCCTCGATATTGCGATCGTAATAACTTATCCGAATTAAATGGGGCGCGAAGTGCAATCGCTGATTACCCGGATGCAGCGAGGCTCGTTAAACACACTTTAAGAAAAGTCTTGAAACAAAAGGGTTAAGACCGTTGCTCTCCCCATCCCAAGATCTTACGTATCTGCACGCATGATGCACACAATGTTCCAAGATTGAACATTAGAAACGGAGAAAAGTATTTCGCGCAAAATACAGTCTGTTCCACAAGAAAGTATACGGTAGCATATCGAGAATATATGACTTAAAAAAAATGACTTTAGTATATTAAAGTAGATACAAAAAGATATTGCACAATTACTTAATAATGGGTCCAGTCGCCTCCATTGTTAATTTTAGCTTGACACGCTTCTTGGCATGCTTTCGACTAATTTTTAGCATATTCAAGTGGTAAAGAGCGCCGTAACTTTCTGATTCTAGTCGACAATTGCTTAAGAGTAAAGATAGATTTCTCTCTTAGTTTGTGCTTTATGTAAGACCACACATTTTCAATTGGATTCGCATCTGGGGACAATGCAGACCAATCCATTGTAATGATGCAATTTTCATCTTTCCATCCTGTGCAGAGGATGTTTGGGGACGTTATCTTCCTGAAGCTTCCAATTGTTTTTATTTTTTCCATAAAATTTCTCAAATATGGATCTTAAACATAGATGCTTAACTGTCCGCTGGATGATCTTATTACTTGAGACCGATCAGGCTTTTCGTATAGGTAACCATGCCCAAAAAGAAGCTTCGTTTATGAAGATAACGTTGTCCCAATCTTTACTCAAATTTTCATGAGCCCGTGCAACTCGTCTTGTGACATGTTTTTGTGTCAAAAGAGGCTTTTTAATTGTGGAATGATATTTTACGTTCGATTCATATAAACGACGTCTTATGGTATTTATTCCAACATTTATACCCTTTTCACGAAGTTAATTCCGAGCTTAGCGCAATATTAGCGTAGAGTTTCGTTCAAACAGACAAATGATCGTCTTGTCCTCTCTCGACGTCGACGCACGGGTTAAGCCTCTTCCTAGCAAATCGCCAACATTCCCTACTTCTTTGTACTGTTTTGCCCACTTCTGAACAAATGACTTTGACTTTCTAACCACTTTTGAAGCCTGAGCATACGTTAATTTTGGTCCTTTTACATGTAAAACTAAAAATACTGCCTCGTAACGTTTGAAATACTTTGCACCCATTTTGAAAATTTCCATTTTAATCAATTGTAACATCGGAATGACAACAAAGCGTATACTGTGCAAATACACTCCAAGCTTTCCAATGTCATAAAGTAAATGACGCTACAGCCAACCGTTTTATCTTAAGGCCGTATATTTTCTTGTGGAACAGACTGTAGTTGCGGGAAGTTTGCGATCGCGGAATCCGAATAGTCAGAAGACCTAGAAGGTCGCTGATGCGATAAATCAGCTATAGGATAGGTCCGACTTGTGAAATTTAACAGCTTCTTACAAGTGCTGCACGTAGCTACTAAGCACTTCAACTTTTTTTTTGTAAATCAATCTAACACATCCTTCAATTTTCATCAAGTACTGACAATGTTACCATAAAAATCGATAATTAGAAATTATAAAATTAGAAATTATATTATCGATAATTAGAAATTATATTATATTATATTAATTATAGACAAGTGTAATGCATACCGAGACAATACATGTTATTCTACAATTGTAATTTCCTCTTATCAAAATGTGCAAATGTTTATATTTTTTGCGCGCAAGATTTATTTCCACTCGCAATATATTCGTGTCTCGAATTTTTCACGCGGCGTTGAAACCACCTGTAGCATTTCGCTGAGAAGAATCACACTTCTGCGGCCTGGGAACTGTTAGCCCAGTTAGCTCGGGTCGTAACGCTCCGAAGATTATGCCGTGTTCACGACGTACATTATCCCCGATGTTCCCACCAACTTGCCTCAGTATAATCGCTCGAGCAGAAAGGAGGGTGAGGGCCCAGCATCACATGCTTAATAATTAACGTTACAAGGATTCATTTTCAGGGCCAAGGTCTCCACTTTAAATTTCACATCCCACGTTTTCCACCAGCCGACATTTTCCCCTTGCGCGCGACTATTTCGTCTAAATATTTTGTTACCGCCTCACCGCACCGAGAACATAAACGCGTGAAAATGATCAAAATCTCTCAATGTGTACCTATCTCTTTTTGATTTCAACATAGGCTGTACTTCTTGTTTATTATAGATCTTTTTTTTTATTTTGCCTTCTTTCTTTTTTCGAATAAAATATTCAGTCGCAGAATTCGAGGCGTCAAAAGTTGGAAATATCGACCGTGTTACGCCCGCGGTCCTTCTTGTAACGCACCGGCGCTCACCCGATGCTTTCCCTGGAGAACAAGGCGCATCACTGTACACTGAGCGCGCGATGCATTTTGCTCGGCACGTGCGTTTTTGCCGCAGGCTTCCGGTCCAGTTTTTAGTCTCGTCCTCGGCCGACCCTTCGTTAAACTCGACAACGAGGCGAAACCGAGACTTTTCCTCGCGAGTGAAAGGATACTTTTCTCTTCTTTGTTATTGTAATAGGTTAAACTCAAAAATACTGAGATTGCGTGCCGATAATTATAAGTTCGGTCTTTCATCATTTCGTGAACCTTGAAAAAAAACGAATTTCTGTATTCTACGTGTGATTATATATAATTCCTTCCCCCCAAAGTTTACGAAGATTTAAAATATCTATATCGAAGCCGAAACTAGAGTCGTCGGCCGACCGAGAGATTTTAAATATCCTGGGCTGTCAGAGTTCGCGTCGGGAATGATTTCGTGTCGCGCGTTCAAGTAATAAGATGAAACAATAAAAGAGAATTACGTGCGCTGTTAGCGCGGTGCATAGTTCCTCCTGAATCGTACGCGAGAGCGCGACTACCGGATTGCACCCACACGCTCATCCTCCTCTCAACTCCCATTGATTTCTTTGTGCACGATCCTGACGAAACTCCACGCTCGTTCCGCAAGAAAGAAAAGAGACACCGTCGTTTTAGAATTTGACGATCGGCCGCGCGATATTTCCGCGGAAACAATGGCTGACTCAGGCCGATCGAGATTTAAGGTCGCACCCGATTGAAGAGATCTCCTCCGTGATAACGGGATAGACATCGAAGCAAGTTCGATGACCGAAGACTCCCACGTAAGAAGGGCTGATGTTTCTGTTTCAGGCACACGTGGTCTCAGCTTTCGAGCAGTCATTATCCAACATGACCCAGAGATTGCAACAGCTCACAGCTACAGCTGAGAAAAAGGTAAGATGTTCGCGGTATGACGGAATTTCCTCGAGAATTTGTACTCTCTCTTCTCACCAAGGAGGGAAATAAACTTCGGTTTACGCGAGTTTACGCGATTCTGCGCGATTCTCCAGGATTCCGAGCTTCAGGAGCTACGAGAGACTATAGAGAGGCTACGCAAACAGAGCGCCGAAGCCGGACTGAACAACGGACCGACCGCCAACAACGGTCGCCGTCACACCCTGGGCGATTCCGAGTCCGGCACTACCGGCTGCACTGGCAACAACAACAACAACAACAACCACCACCACCATCATCATCATCATCATCAGGGTGCATCGATGGCCAGGCAACTATCCGCGGATAGCGTGACATCGTTGAATTCGCTGAGTAGCGCCTGCTCAGCCAGCAGCAGTCACCACAAGAAGAAGGGTTGGTTGCGCAGCTCCTTCTCCAAAGCGTTCTCGAGATCGCGCAAAAATCGTCATGGCTCGGTGTCGGACGCCGAGGACTGCAAGGAGAGCGCCGGCGGCGACTTGAGCGCTCCGAACAGTCCCAGACTGCCGACAGCTTCGAAGCACGAGTCGTCGAGGGGACGCGAAGCCGCACGGAGCAACGGTCAGAAGTCGCCGGAACACGAGAATCCTCTGTCGGGAAGCAAGAGCAGCTCAGCTTTGTACAAGAAAGAGGACGAGGATGTGGACGAGCTGAAGAAACAACTGAGGGAAAAGGACCTGGTGCTCACGGACATTAGACTCGAGGCCCTCTCCTCGGCGCATCAGTTGGAGTCTTTAAAAGATACGGTCATCAAGATGAGGGTGAGTGAGAGGATCTCCCTCTCCGCGCGATTTCTCTGTGATAACAACACCCGATCGATCGATGAAAGTTTCGTTTCTTTCAGAACGAGATGTTAAACCTGAAGCAAAATAACGAACGTCTGCAACGACTGGTAACCTCCAAGTCTCTCACTTCGTCACAGTCCTCGCTGCCTAGCGATCCGGACCGGCGCTTCAGCATGACTGAGGTGGCGTCGAGCGTCGCGGCTTTATCGAACGGCGACGCCAGTTCCACGGCCGACCAATTAGAGGACCTCAACGTCCCGGAACACACTGTGGTGCCGTCGAGCTCGACGTCCGCCGAACCGGTCCTCGAACAGGACACGGATGGCAAAAGGATCAACGTGGCCGTCTACCTTGGCAGCGAGAAGAACTTCAACTACAACCTAATCACCGGCGGTTCTACCGATGGTAGCCTGGGTGAGCCGCCTCATTGCGTGATCGCTAACGTATGCATCAGTAACAAGACCAGCTGGGACGCGCTGGACTCCACTGTGAGACGTTGCTTCAAGGAATACGTCTCCAGAGTGGATCCCGTGACGAATCTGGGCCTCGGTGTCGAATGCGTCGCCGCGTATCACCTCGGCGAAGCCTCCAGGTTGGTATCCTCCTCGCGCAAATAAGACTGCATAACTGAGAGTAAAAAGAAATCTCTATACATTTCCCCCCTCCTCGCAGATGCACCACCGATTCTCAGCATCCCGAACTGTTACCCTGTGGTTACCTGATCGGCCACGTGAAAACTATCTACTTGGTGCTGTCGGGTTACTCTTGGCTCGCGGTAGACACTCTGATACCGCGTTCTATCGTTCAACGACTCATCTCTCTGCTGACCGAGCATCGCAGGGTGATTCTGTGCGGTCCGAGTGGCACCGGTAAGAGCTACCTGGCTGGAAAACTGGCGCACGCTCTGGTCGACACAGATAATGATACCAAAGACGCCGCCGCTGTTGCGACCTTCAATGTAGATCATAAATCTAGCAAGGAATTGCGTCAGTATCTCGCCCACATCGCCGAGAGGTGCGATTCTAATGCTGCCGATGAACTGCCGAGGGTCATCATTCTAGAGAATCTCCAGCACGCCGCGTCCCTCGGCGAGTTATTCAGCGGACTTTTAGGAACCAGGCATTCTTCGTGTCCCGCAATTATCGGCACCATGAGCCAGGCTACCTGCAGTACTACCAATCTACAGTTGCATCACAACTTTAGGTATGTGTCAGCCTTTGTTAAACTATCAACCATACGAACCGATGAGGCAAATCGACATTTTCGCAAAACTATCTGTACAATCACGGTGTCGTGAAGAAAGAAAAGGTGTCCTTCTCACTATATCAATTCTTTGGCCGATTCTCAAACTATTTTTCCAATGCGAAAATACACTTGAAACAAATGGAAATTGACGGTTGAACGATACACACACACACTTTTGTCTTTCGATATGCACGATTCACCAATCTGCTGAACATGCCCAAGTTGAAATTGTGTAATGAAACAGGTGGGTATTATGCGCGAACCACATGGAGCCAGTCAAGGGATTTCTGGGACGCTACCTGAGAAGGAAATTACTGGAGCACGAATTACGTGAGTGTGCAGGGACGAGGAATGCGGAAATGGCGGCAGTGGTCGAGTGGCTGCCACGTGTGTGGCTGCATCTCAACAAGTTCCTAGAAACTCACAGCAGCTCAGACGTCACCATAGGTAACGATCGACATTACTAACGATATATTACGATTCATTCCCGGGGATCCCATTGTATTCTTGTTGTACCGATACATTGTACTGTCCGTCAGGACCGCGGCTCTTCCTGTCCTGCCCGATGGAAGTGGCCGGTTCGCAGGTATGGTTCACCGACCTGTGGAATTACTCGGTGATACCATACTTGGTGGAGACGGTCAGGGAGGGTTTGACGCTGTACGGACGACGCGTTAGCGGTAATGGAAATGGCGAGTCCGTTTGGGAAGACCCGGCGCAGTTTATCACATCCAGTTATCCCTGGCTATCCACGCACGCCGTACACGGTGGCAGTGACGCTCTTCTACGTCTGAGACCCGAAGACGTAGGCTACGATGTCGTCTCTAGCGGCCACACCTCCGGCGTGGGAGCTTCAAGCGTCAAGAGTCTCGGGAGTACTCACAGCGACACCGAGGGAGATCCTCTGGTGAGTACTCATCAAAAAAATTTTCGCTTCTTCTCTAGTTAATTATCTAAATAGGAGGGATTGCGCTTGTCTATTCGTAGCTTAACATGCTGATGAGGCTGCAGGAAGCAGCTAATTACTCGAGTCCTCACAGCAACGACAGCGACTCGGTAACATCACTCGATTCGTCGCATACTCGCCACTCGGAAGATCTGAGCAGTTCCACGTCTTCATCAAGAGGAGTGGAATCGGCGCTCTGAAGCTCATCGCCGAAAGGTCGATCTACCGCGCGTGTCGACCGCTTAACAATTAACGATACCAGAAAAGTAAGGATCGACAAATCCCGCAATTACGCAATCATTCCGATCGCCGAATAATCCAGAGCAAAAACATTAATTAATTAAATAAACAAGTAACTCTATACAAAATATCTTTATCAAACAAAAAAAAGTTATCAGTGAAACATCTCTAAGATTAAAAGCTGCAGGAGAAAGTTACGAATATCGTTAAACCGTATTTTCGTAAACAAGATGAGAGGTCGGTTAAACGTTAGCGAGATTACCTCGTCGAAACAAATACGAAGTCGCACGTTTAAAACTCTCTGAAGCGCAATGAGTTTCCGAAAATATTACGAGGCGCTAGTTATTTTAAGACCGCGCGATACGAAGTACAACTTCGTAATGACCTAAGACGAAAATTTAAGATGCCTACGAGAGCTGGCCTAGATTTAAATTTCTATGTGCGTCCAGCGCTTAGGTGTGATATGTAATTAAGTGAACGAACGGCAATGACAAATGTACGACGACTCCTCGCTCCACGAAAAAGAAACAAGTCGAGAGAAATTGACTTTTTTTCTTTTTTTTCCAGAATTCTCTTGGAGAGAGATTAGAAAGTATGTTCAAATCTTTTGCAATTTCCTTTTTAAATTGAAACTATTCTCATTCGGTTACTGAATAAAAATAATTTTTATGTTAATGGAGGAAACATATGTAGTCCCACTCCTTGGTAGAAATGTTTTTTTTTTTTCCTTTAATTTCTCTTTATTCCTCCTTTAATCGCATCGCTGAAATTTGTCTCGTAAAGAGCTCAGCGCGATATGTCAGAGTTGAATGTAGCAGAATGATATCCTCAATCAATTTCTTTTCGTTTGGTGCCTTTTTCGCGAAGCGTACGCACAAACGTAATGCAATAATCTCCATGCTGCCGTTGCAGAATTATATTTTGCAGGGACGCATTTTTTTATTCGCGACGAAACAGCGCGTAAGCGCAATTAAAGAACATCTCTCGTCTATCTTGTCATTCGATGTATACAGTATTATGGCAGAACGATAAGAAAGAGCGGTTTCGAACCGGAGAACCCTTAGAGAATGGAGGGTTTCTCTCTCGTCCGACTATTTTTCAGATAAAAATTATCTAGACACAGACTTGTGAAGATCTCGAGGACAAACGGAGGATCGCGGAATTTTGCTCATATTATAAAAGAAGTGGCAAAACACAGAAAGGAAGAAAGAGTAAGTCGAATGAAAGCGATCATAGTCTGTGCAAAAAGATAGTCTATTTATACATACTTTGCTACAAAAGCTCTATTTAATTAAAAATGTTAATATAATATAATATATAAATAGTATATATACATATATGTATGTGTATGTACGTGTGTATATATACATACACACACATCCATACCTGAACGACGATGGCGCTAAATATATATATATATATATATATATATACATACATACATATATATACATGTAAATGTGTACATGTGTACTTATGTATGTATATATATTACAAATGGAATTTCTAGGTAAACTAAGGTAACGTCAATAATTCTGGTCATATAACGTTGTAAATACAAGACACAAAGCAGGATAGACTAAAGCGCGCAAGTTCAATTTATCAAGTCCCAAAATTTGTGATCCTCAATATCTCTTGCGATATCGTTTCCTCGCATTTTTCTAAACTTAAAATCAAACCTCAACTCGTCCCAATGATGATGTCCTGCGATTATTCATATAGATTTTGTAATAATGATTCAATTTTCATTTTTATTACAATATACACATATGATAAATTTTATTAGAAACTACACTATTGCAATATCATCACCTTTATTAATATCGATGGTCAATTTTACTGTTCAATTTTCACTTTAAAATTTTCATCGTGAAACTAATATATATATTTCAGAGATGCGTAATTTTCTAAAAATGAAACGAGCTTAAATTTCTGCGTAAAAGAAAAATGTGGAAAATATAGGCATAGTTGACATTTGAAATAATGATTAAACTAGATCGCGGGAGATATAAAGCGAGGATCACGAAAACTATACATATTGTATATGATCGGTGCCCCTACGTGGTTACAACGACGAGGGCACACGTCAACGTATAATATACATACAAGATTATACAGTCGCATTTACAGGTTTTTTACGTTTGTACTGCATTTATACTATATGCTGTACTCCGGCGCCGCGCTCCAACTCTCTACTCAAATAATAATAATTAATTGTGTCATCAAATAAATCGCATTCAAATCTGTGATTGAACCCGTCTCATTTTACCTCGCACTCATTTATATATTGTACTTTAATAACAATAATCATCGTATCTCCTGAAAAATCGTTCCCAACGAAGAAACTATTAATATTTACAAACGGCACTCCGTCAGGATGTCTAAAGAAATTGACAAAGTAATAGGAAGATCAGTAAGTAATCCTAAACATGTCAAGTTTTCAATTTTTAAAATATATTTTTTGTTAGAAGGCTTTTTTGTATACTTTCTTATAAGAGAATGTTTTAATCTTTTATGGAAAGTTCATTCTGTCGAATGTAACTCACTTTTTGTAAGGAATATATACATTTATGTTTAATTGGCTTGTCCTAAAAATTATCCACATGTTACCGATGATCTAAAATCACATTGGAAACGTACTTTTTCCTACTGAGGCAATTCTCCACTACAGCGTAGACAGTAAGCAACCTTCTGTCCATGGCACTTAGATGCGCCTTAGTAATAAGCGGCGGAACATCCGACATTTCCGTCTCGTATGTAACGAGTTTGCTCAATGCAACGCTCAGAGAACCGCCGCTGAACAATCGCAATCTGTCCCACGTGGTTTTGTGAATCCTGGCAAGAGATTAGCAAAAGAGCTTTCAAAGCATATCTTTTCTTCAACGTGTCCCCACAATCGGAGAAATACAGAATATTAAATATAGTATTAACAAATATTACAGGTTTGTGTTACATGTAATTCTGGATATCGTAAATTTATAGTTTAACAAATTGTACTTACATGCAACATTGATAAAGAGGTGCTAGAATGTCGAGATGATCCACATCGGGATTGCCTAGGCTCTTTCCGTTATCGATTAATAACACTGCTGGGTTGTGGAAATTGTTTTGTGCAAGCTCATAATGATGACGATCACCATTGTCCATCAGGAAGTCGAAGATCGCTGTGTCAATCAGATCCAAAAGTCTGCTCGACGACTGCGGTGAATAGGCCTTGGAGTCTTTCACCTGAAACAATAATCAGCATATTCCTGCAGAATTTTTCGGAAAGCTGAAGCGCAACACTGCAAGAGTGCAAAATTAGAAATATTTAAACCGAGGGGAGGAAGGACACTTGACCTATAAACAGCTAACTTGAGAGTCTCGTCTGCTCATATTTAATTGCAATTTAGAAATTAAATTACGATAATAATATTGGGTAAGTAGAAAAGTTGATGCTATATTGTAATGGATATATATTTATAAGAATTGTTTTATGTAATAATATAATAGTGTGCGTGCGTGCGTGCGTGCGTGCGTGCGTGCGTGCGTGTGTGTGTGTGTGTGCATGCGTGCGTGTGTATGTGTGTGTTACGTGTAAACAAAACAATATAATCATATACTTTATCACAGTAAGCCTCGTCGACTTCCCACGTGGCGAATTTATTCTTTTTGTAGGTTCGCTGCCAAGGATGACGATGTTTAACCAGTCTTAAGTATCGCGGAAGCCAGAAGATAAGGGCGCCCTCCAAAATATCTCCTGTACCGCAAACGGGGTCTGCAGGAGAGCAATAATGACAAACGCCATATAGACACGTGTCATTACCCTCCTGATACATAGTCGTGTACAATGCTGGTGTCGCGCAGTTACGAATCTCCTTCAGATCAACTATAAGAATACAGCTACTATTTTTTATTAATTTCTTACAAAAATTAACACTACATGTACATATATGCATGTATGATAAGTGCTGATATATCGTACAACTTGGATAAATGCTTTCCCAAACCTCATCGTTTCGCACAACTTCAACGTACGTTTACGTATAACGGTAAGGGGTACCCTTCGAAGCGCCAACAAGGACGATAAATGGAAGGCCACTATTTCGGCATTGTGTCGGTCCTTGCCGTAATACACTGGTCCACGTATCACGGCGTCTCTCGAGTACCACTGTGGTTTGAACAATGCTCTCACGCCATTTTCCAGATTCAGCATCAGTTTCAATTGTGTACCCAACGGAGCATTATCCGCACGGATCACCCTGGATTGCCGCAGAATCTTCAAAATAGTGCCTAACTCTGGAGCTGCCGGTGGAATCAACTGGTGAGCATCAGGCCACTAAGCACCACAAAACATAGAGGAGATTAACAGATTTATTCTCCACACTCTCAGTTATCAATATATTTGAAGATCAGAATTTCATCGAAACACTTTAGTAATGCTTTACATTTACAATTTATTGCTCAATTCGTTTCCTCTCTTGTAAAAAGAATTACTTTTGATCCACGTAGAAATTTTGGTTTTAAATTCTAAGATTTCTTCCAGACACAAAGTCTTAAAAAATGGTTCCAACTAACATTGTTATTTGGAATATTCCAAATATCTCCCCGGACACTTGGCATTATTTTTAGTTCAGTCATTAGTCGCTCCAAGACAAGGCTATAGCTAGTGTTCTGCTTGAAGTATTTGGACGGTAATGTACGAATTTCTTCTTTGATCCTCTCGTTCATATTTTTGGCAATGGATCTTGATCGCAATTGTGAGTTTCTCTCAATAGGCTGTGAAGATGTAGAAAGATCCTGTTTGGCCTTTGGTACAGACACTGGTAGGTCCTTGGAATAAGTCTTTTGCGAAGAACTCTCGACAATCGTCCGAATAAAGTATATATTCACACCAAGAACCAGGATCAGCAAAGTGCCGAGGGCAAAAAGAGCGCAACGTCGGCCAATCATTTATGATTCTTGCAGGTCCTATGTTAGACTTTCAATTATTATACTATGCGTCATACATTGTGCATCGTACAAAGGTGCCAGGCAAGGAAAGAGGCATCGGATATAACTGAAAATATAAAAATTGACACATGTTTAAAACAGTATATTGTCAATCCGACAAACAACAGTCATTATGCAACTACTCATATCAGCATCAATATAAAATATATAAAGAAAAGTAGTGAAATGAAAAAGTACTAACTCTGTTATAAAATTAACAGTATCCTTCCCAGTGTCCGATAGTAATTGCACAGCTACAGTCTGATACGCGAGAAATCGATTGATGCCGGAAAAACTTAATTTATTCGTTATAACGAATATCGGTGATTACGTTATATATCGAAACATTGCTCACCCCGCAGCGATTGACTATGACGTCTGCTGTCACCTGGCGACGCGTATCTTCCTCATCATTCGACGAACCGTTTTGCTAGTGTCAAAGAGAAGCCTAAAAGCGGCCATGCCCGCAGTTGAAATCGGTAGCGTTTCACCGTACTTTTTAAAGAAACGATCAGGCAGACTCAACTTGACAACTTGGGACCAACTGGTCTGCGTTTATAGCCAATGCGAAATTCCTCGTAACAGGTATTGCGACCAATGCGACACACAGCTTTAGTGACGACACTTTTTCTTATTTATTAACTCGGGAGACCTTTACCTCGTCGATGACATTGCGCGTTACCCACTGAGGAAATTCGTGAACATCGGCGTCGTAGTTTATGCACGCATGTTTTTCTTAAACATGGCGCTTCGCACACGAAGATGAAGCAAAACTCATCTATCGTATCTTTCTTTCATTCTTCCTTCCGGTCTTTACTGTCGACCAATTGGCGAGCTTCGAATACACTCGACAGACGGCGCAGTGTTACGCGCCGGCGCGTTCCGCGAGTAGCTCGAGTCGCGTCAGTTCGGATCAGTTCATAGACGAGCCAGACGAGCTCCGTTACGTCGGATGTGACGAAGCGGTCCGCAGTTTCCTCGTTCGTTCTCGGAGCCTACGTGTTTTCGCGCGCCGAGGAACAACGGGAGACTCGCTGAGACGGACTTGTGAATATGAGAAGTGTGCTTGTGCGCGAGATCGGTTAGGTTGCACTGAGACGAGAACGTTTAACGAACACGGTAAGTACGAGCTACGCTCTCAATTTGTCGCGACTTGAACGCGAGAACATCCGCACCCGATACTCGTCCGTAATTATCCTCGAGATTGAACGTGAGAGCCAGTCGAATAAGAAGAGAGGAAAATAAAAGGAGCGCCGAACAGCGGGATATATCGGGCTGTCGTGACGAGTGTCGAACGAGCGCGCGCGCGCGCGCGCGGACCAGAAAGTGCGAGAGAGGTTATAAATTGCATCTGCCATCATGGGACGATTCGCGGTGAAATTGCCGTCGCGCGTTACCTCGACATTCGCCGAGATCTGTGCGCGATGTGAGAGCGTATCCGAGGAATCGGTCCATCGAAATCCTTTCTATCGTCCACAATAACCGTCTGGGTACGTGAGAAAGAGGAGAGAAAGAGAGAGAGAGAGAGAGATAGGAAAAATTATAAAGGTAACACACGGGGCGAAGATCAGGCGCCTGCCATTACGGCTGGACGTTTGCTTCGCGTATGATCGCGTGACAAGAAATTGGCCGTTGCTGCTCTCGTCAGCTGCAACGATACGCGCGTCGCGTTGCATCACGTCGACTCGATCTCGGGCTCGATCGATCAATGCTGGGCAATGGAAATCGGCCCGCGACCTGAGGGCACTCTCGTGAAAATGGAGTCGCGACAAAACTCGAGGGGGATTCGCAAAAAGGACAATGTCCCGTATCACGGTTCGTTAAATGCTGCCGAACTGTCAGCTGCTTGACGACTGATAGAGAGAGAAAGAGAAAGAGATAAAACGCGCCTTCTTATCGGCGCGTTTTTATCGCGCTACTTTCCACAATCGTCGCGTGCACGTAAAGACGCGCATCTGAGCGTGAATGCGACGCAACCTGTCCCGAAGCTTTAATTGGGGACGCTTTAGGCTATGTGTCGCGCATCATCGCAACTTGCGGCGACGTAACATCGTCCGAAACTGAAGTAACATTTCGCGGACTGGACGAGAAATTTCAATTTGTTTTACGGTTACAGAAAATGTCCCGGAATATCCGAGTTTCTTCTCGGAGGCGTATTCTTTTTTGTGATTAATTCGCGAAAAATCTCTTCACTGTAACGTCATGCCCTGCAACGCGGCGAGTTATTTCGTCTATTTCCAAGCTATCGGATAACTTTGATTATTTTCGTTCCAAGGTATTGATACGCGCAAAATAATATCGTTGATCGTGGTTAATGAAAGTTTCTCTCCTCTATTTATACGTCATGGTTAGGGCCGTGTGATCCAGAAAAGGACAGCCATTTATAGATAGTTGATCACACAAGACACTCTGTAATATCTCGCCGTTGAGAACATTAAGACAGTCGGGATGTGTATGTGGCTTTAAAAGTTTAAAGGTGAATATGAATGATGCATCGTTTTGAGTAATTTTTAACGGCGACGCGCCAAGAACTGTACGATGGGAATTATCTTAATTAATGTTCGTGCAACGTATGTATAAGAGAAATTTATTCCACATTTTTCTTACACGCGTAATTTGTACGGCGCACGCGAAGAAACGATGTTGTATGTAAGTGTCAACTCTCTAACCCGTTATTTGGGTATACCGGGAGATTAACGCGGAGATTAGCGTGGAGATTGCAGATAACGTTTTTGTCGGTTGTCCTTATCGCGATTGTTCCGATTCAAAAGTCGGATGAGTAAGCGAACAGCGAGATTGTCGAGTGGATATCGACACCAATGACGCTCGATGGCCGGATAATCCATTGTCAATGAGCGTCCTCTTAACTTTTGGACGAACAGAACAACGATAACGATCGTGATCAAAAATCACTCAATTTCCTAGTAAAGATTTCGATTATCGACGCATATGAGCATAATTCTACATCTTTATCTCGAAAACAAAGCTAGTAGAGATTGTTTGTCATTGTTCACACGACTATCGCGTCTCTTGGAAGAGTTTTGATAACAAACCTCTGCCCGAAAATTGTTAAGTGTTTGTTCGTTAAATTTCTCGGTTTTGCACAGTCGTGCGGTATTTCTTAATTGGGTCGAAGATTAAAAATTGATTCGAGTAAGAAGCAAAAGAATAGGCATGTGTACGTACGTACATATTCCTTACCATAAATTTCGAAACGCTTGTTGGAAAAGTCGTTCTTAAAACGCGCGGCGCGTTGAGAGCATGAAATTTTCGCGTCAAGCTTTCAAACATTTTTCTCTCCGCCTGGTCTTCATAATACTCGGGTCGTCGTTCCCACTTCGGTGGCTTAAATTCCCGCCTCGTGCGACCGGACCGCGTTTTTTAACCGACGGCTTGTTCCGGGTTCTGGTCTCGGCTTGCATTAGCCGCGCGGAATACGTCGCGTCGGCTCTGCGTCACCCAGTTTGCGTACCGAAACTCGACGCCAGGAAGAACGGGCTCCGTTTTCGCTCGTTTCCGCGTGTAATTAGCATTTTCGAAATTAGTCCGTAATTAATTCCGTGCGTTACCGTTTCGCATGTCGCGAGTTGTCAGGTCAACCCGGGGAAACAGCAAAGGACGAATGTTGCTTGATAATCGCGAAAAAAAGAAAAACACGATGTTAGTTCAAGTATCAAGCGTATTCCTGGTACACCGAATGACAGACATCGGCGTAGGCTAATTGTTTCGATAAGTCTCGGCGCGCGACATACGTCGTTAGTTTCCGCGCAACAAGTGAGCCCGCCGCGAGATGTTTCTTCTCGTCCGAACCGGCCGCTTTTCCCATCTTCTCGCCTCCCGAGTTGATTGGCTTCGAAATGAAGAAACGATCCGTTTGGCTTTGTTCGCAGCCCCGACGACGAGGATGACGAATGAGCACGCCGTTCGCAGCTCCTCCTCTTGAATCTCAGCGCGAACGTCGATGAAGCATCCGCGAGGAGGGTCGCCCGCCACGTTGACCCATCACGAGTACGTCCGCACTTCTTTCCCGAGACGTCTCTTCCCCTTTGGGGGAGAATCCTCCCGGTGGCGGGAATCGCGCGTTATCAAGCACCGTGCATCCGTGCGCGCGTTCGCGCACTGGGAAAGTGAAATGACTCCGATGGGGCTAGCAGTACGTCTCGTGTTACACGAACCACCTGTATCTCTCGCGATCGAACATCCGGAATGACTCGCTCGGTCAGAGCGCAACAGTGAGTGCCGCCGATCGCTCGGGATCACCGCTTGAATCGTGCGATCAGGACTCTCGAGGCTCTTAGGACTCGTTGAGAGTTCGCAGACACGGTGGACAGAGCCGAGGACTCGCGCCGGCGGAATTCCAAGTGCGCGGTGTCCGGGCCTCAGTGAGATGGCCTTCATGATGAAAAAGAAGAAGTATAAATTCTCGGTGGAGGTCGACCTCGAGGAGCTTACGGCGGTGCCTTTCGTCAGTGCCGTGCTGTTCGCCAAGCTCAGACTCCTGGATGGTGGTTCATTCGTCGATCACTCCACCAGGTGAGTGTTACTGTCACTGTTTCGCCGCGAGTGCGGCGTCACGCTCGAGATCGCGTTCTGCTGTCCCAGAGCGCTCGACCTGCATCGCGTGACTATCCGCGCGGCATCGTTCTTTCGATACTTTCGCCTCGCTCGTACGAACGTGCGTAAGGATTTCTCGGTAAAATCCAGCGCTCCCGAGACTCTCTTTCTTTCATTAATAACGGCCGTGAGTTCGCTTCGCGAATGAAGCGCCCGATCCAACCTACTCAATGTGTACACATCGGTGGTACGAAAGCCCACGTCTTGGGTGGAATCTCTCTTCCAAATCTCCGTTCGCGAGAAGATTCGCGATTAATTTTGTACGTAACCGAACGACCGGTCGGAAGAGAATCGTACTGAACGAACACGGGCGGGAAAACTAAATATCCGCGATATTTGTATCCTGTGTATTGACGCACATCGTGCCTTCCTTCACGTGAAATAACGTCCCTATATCCATGTGCGAATGCGTGCGACACGAATTCCACCGTCATCTGTAAGCCTTTCCGCTCAATGACACATTTCACCGTGCGCGAGATAATGTGGCGGAACATAAAGTGTAATCCTTTTCTCAGAAACGTGAAATTCCTGCGTGTTCTTCGCGCCTTCTCTCATTTGACGGCTCGACTCTCGTCGGGAGCAAAACAAAGACACATATGTGTAACGTTTTCTTTTTTTGTTTTTTTCTTTGCGTTTTAAATTAATCTCCCCGTTTTCGAATATTGTCTCATTTCTTTGTCGGGCGACAGCTGTGTTATACTCGCTCATTGTTGAATGACAAAGTCGATAAAGTCAGTCGCGCAAAAATGATCCGACTCTGTGACATATAGTGTTCGCGTGAAACTGCTTTTAAAAACCGCCGCCTTTTATTCCGGATATCAGCGTATACGGCGCGCGTCCTCGTCGGAATACGAGGACGGTATTGCGCCTGCATCGAAATAGAGCGTTCGTGACTGACGTATCGCGCGCTAGCAGTATCGACTTTTCCTCAAGAAAGAATTTCCACCGCGTGATAATGACGTCGGATTTCTTCGTTCGGCCGTTGAGCTGAAATCTTTGTCGAATTGTCATTTTCTAATTTTTTACTCTTAATTTTTTTATCTCAACATTCATTCAACTACTGACGAGAGAGAGAGAGAGAGAGAGAGAGAGAGAGAGAGAGAGAGAGAGAGAGATTCTAGCGCCCGTATGTGTGGGTGTCGCTATTACACCTTTACCTTACATGTGCGAGCCGCGAATGTTTCCTCGTCATTTTGTTAATTCAGAGAAATGATATCGCGCGCGGTGCAGAATTAATTGTCGTCTTGACGTTCAATCAACGAAAGCTTGTTCGATTCACGTAAATCTAACTCATTTGTGCGTTTACGTGGCTCTACAACAATTATGTAACTTGGGCAATTGAACGGTTATTTACGCATCGTTAATTCTCGAGTCGAAATCTTCGTTCGACCCCGCAAATTTCATTCAACTTGCACAGAGAACTAATGAAAAATCTCGAGGTGTAACTCCATACATACGCTCTATATAATTATCCCTTCCTCTTAATTTGTAGAATGGTGATACGTTTCTACAAAAAAAATAAAAAACAGAATAGACGAGGCAAAGTCACATGTGACAAGACTCCTGATTGTTTTATACCGATCCGTTACATGTCTATCGATTAGCTGTGATGACTCGCGATCAGTTTCATAATTATACTCAGCTCCTGCTGAATGTACCCGTCGATGGAGGAAAAACTAGCAATTAATGCATCCGCGAGTAATTTGTAGACCTTTATTTCTCTTCGACCACAAAATGCTTGTACATGCATATCACGTCGACCTGAAAGTGCGCGGTAACGTGACAGCGCGATAATGAGAAATTTGATTAATCGCACAGGCGTGAAAACGATTGCGCAGCACATTTTACAGAAACCGTGGGCCATTGTGAAAAATAATTTGAATTGATTAGATCAATCAGGCACGCATTACGATGTAACCGCGCTGGATCTACTTTTTAACGTACTAATTGAATTATTGAGCGTTATTGCGCGCACAGGACATTGTAGTTACTAATTAATTATATATATGGTATGTTTCTTAGTCATAACAAAGAATCGCATAGTATGATAGCGTACCGCGTTGACCCACATTTTCGCCGCACGTTTAACGCGCCAAGTACGGCTGTCCGTCGCGAGTTTTACTTTGTACAAAATACCGTGGAGGTTACCTCGATTCTCCGATGCGACTATTTTAATAAATTTGTTTCGATTTAATTTTGCCTCGATAATTTTTAGACATTATATTTGTAATCGCATCTAAAGCATCGGAAGAAAGCTAAATTTTTTAACAAGTCAATCTACAGGAATGCAAATAGATGGTAAAATCTTATTGTCTCGCAAGTACTCGAGAAAAGTTTAACTTTGCTTAGTGGAACTATAATTTGCCCTTTAATTATCAAGATATTTAACTTTGATAATTAAAAAGTTTCGCAATGGGAGGCAGTGCGGAATCGGATTTTCGTTACTGAAATATCGACCCAGAATTTCTTGAGATACGAATAAGAGGAACGGTAGCGATCTCGCATATCTGATACAAAGACGAAATTGAATGGGTAAACGTGAGAATCTCAGAAATAGGCGGTATAATTGACACAAAATGCTCTTATGAAGAATCACACGAGGAATATTGAAAATCAGTAGAAAGTGAGTAGCGCAACATTTGTGCCAGCATTTTGCAAATGATATGTTTCCAAACGAAGAGCAACCGCTACATTCGCGGGGATGAAACCGACAGCAATTAGCTGCCGTTTGAAATTGAGACGCCAAGTGGCGAGAGAAACGGGGACAAAGGTGGGATCGGTATTGTGCGATGGAACCTCTATATTGTATTTAAGATAGCGACATTTACGCGACAAGGCGCGTGTTAACGCGAAGCCGGTAATTCATCGCGGGCTTTGTGTCGTCGTGTGACTGCTCGCGCCTAGAACAGGTGAACCTAAATTCAACGAAAACTCATCCGACAGGAGCTAGTTCCTCCCAGTTTTTTCCGGTTCGCGAAAACAGTGCTCTGAGCTTTGCATGAGCTTCTCTTCGAAATGGTGATTCACCGCGAAAAAATATATTCGCGCTGAATTTCCCTATTTCCCGGTAGTCTGCTTAGTTATTTATGTACTCGGCGTAACAAAGAAGGAGAAACTTTTGCATTATGAAACAAGGGTTTATCACAGATGGAATTTCCTTGCCGCACATATATGAATAGTAGATAATTGAAAAAAAAATGCAAACATCGCTCGGAAATATCTCACGAGGAAGAGGTATGTTTTCGTTATGCTCGGATCTAATACCTCGCTATCGATAGAATCTTTCATCTTGTTTACGAAAATTAAGTCCTCTTTTCTGTAGTTCCGATATTATTGGGAGTACAAATTAGTTCGGTCCGTTTTCAAAAGATAGCTCTGGCTGTTATGAATGTTTCATAGTGACATCTGATTTCGGTGGTTTCAGAAAGGTTATACATCTGTCAATAATATTCAGTTTATATCGCTTTGAGTTTCATACAAAACCCCTGTTTTTTACTGTGTTGAATATGTCAAATTTTGTGTTAACTAAGCAGCATTTGCGGGAGGTTTTAGTTTTCTGCTTTAATTGGAAGAAAAATGCAGCTGAAGCGCATCG
This sequence comes from Dinoponera quadriceps, assembly GCF_001313825.1. Classification (NCBI taxonomy): domain Eukaryota; kingdom Metazoa; phylum Arthropoda; class Insecta; order Hymenoptera; family Formicidae; genus Dinoponera; species Dinoponera quadriceps. The sequence goes on along the minus strand of NW_014557037.1, from coordinate 133,991 downwards.
AATGTTTGTAAAAATTTATGATGACAATGCTCCAACCGATAAATCGTGTAGGGAATGGTTTCGACGTTTCAAGAATGGTGATTTCAGCGTTGAAGACAAGCCTCGCTCTGGACAGGCAAAAAAATTCAAAGACAAAGAATTGGAGGCATTACTCGATGAAGATCCGAGTCAAACGCAAGAGGAGCTTGCAGAATCATCAATTGATTCGTTTGAGCCGTGCATTACGAGAAAAACGGCCGGAATACGAGCAAAGACATGACAAAGTTATTCTTCTTCGTGATAACGCTCGGCCTCATGTCGCAAAAGTCGTAAAAAATTATTTGGAAACGCTCAAGTGGGATATTTTAGCGCACCCACCGTATTCGCCGGACATTGCTCTTTCTGATTACTAGTTGTTCCGACGGATGTAGCACGATTTGGCAGGTCACCGGTTCACTTCTTTCGCAGAAATCGAAAATTGGCTCCTAACTTAGATTGCCTCAAAAGACGAGACATTTTTTCGAAATGGAATTCGGAAATTGCCTAGAGGTCGGAAAAAGTAGTAACCAGCGATGGACAATACTTTGATTAATATGTTCATTCATTTTGTTCTGAAATAAATGCATTTTTGACTACGAAAATACGGACCGAACTAATTTGTACTCCCAATAGATAGCGAAATCGATAGTCGACGCGATGAGGAATACGTCTGTACGACGCGGAATGACGCATCCGACGACAAAAAATATTCATTCGTCCAGCCTCGTCCACCTACATATACCTATGGACGACAATTCGTTTCGAATTGCATTTGCGAACAAATGTCATTCCATTTATATGCACGATCTAGCGCGACCATAGTCGGATCGAGATAAGCGTTTCAAGTTGGTATTTATCTGGTTCTCGGTCGTCCTCGGCTTCCGTCACTTGCGCTACTTTGAACCGTGACCTTCCGCGAAATCGCGTTTTAAATCCACCATGCGGCCAACCTCGATACGAGAATCCCACGCGATAATACAGCGAATCCTCGAATTTATAGTCGACGGGAAACCAACAACGGAAGAGAATACGCGCACGAGACATTG